>NW_026623717.1:127798-142437 GCF_030028575.1 Malurus melanocephalus | reverse complement strand
ATGGAAAGATCCCTTCCAGCTCAGGGAGCAGAGAGTGGTGCTATGGAGGGAACTCTGCTGCACCTCAGCCCAGCAAAGGTCAGCAAGGATGGTGTCCAGGGGAAGGGCCAAGGGTAAGGATGGAGGAGATCCCCAGGGAGAAGTTTGGGACAAAGGAGACTGGTGGGATGAGAGAAGGGTTGCAGGTACAGAGGGTACAGGTCAGTACAGTCACAGAGCCCTGTGCCTGACCACTGCAGGGGGTCCTGTCCCCATCACCCCCAGGCTTGGCCACCCACAGGGCTGTCACTGGTTTCAGCGTGACATTCCCACACACACAGTGGGAACAAGGGGGCTGAATAAACAAACCTCTCATGGTGAAAACTGATGGCACCTTTCCCTCCTCTTGCAACAAGCTTCCATCAYTTCTGCACATGTGCTTGGAAAAAATGAGCTCCTGAAATGTTGCAGGGTTTCTACTGATAGAAAGGATGTAGGATCTTTACCTGGAGCATACACACTCTGTTTTGAACACAGTGTGACTGCTCTCCCAGAAAACAGCACAGGGTCAGTTGGGATTTGCTACCAGACCTTGCTTCCTGTACTCATTTCAGATGAGTAAAACAAAGACAACTCCTTGAAAGTCTGCAGAGAATGATTACATTTCAGGCTCTCTATGGATGTCAGTTTCAAATACCTGAAATTATGAGAATATCAAGAAGCATTTGGAAAAYGCTCTCAGGCACTTGGTGTGATATTTGGGGTTGCCCTGTGCAGGACCAGGAATTGCACTCAGTAGATCCCTTCCAGCTCAGAATATTCTATGTCTGCAAACCTGCAATGGGGTTTCATCCCTGTTCAGCCCCCACTGCTCTGGCACACCTCTGTGGGAGCCTTAAGCTKTGTTCCCTTAGTGTCACAACACTGCAAGCCTCTGACCTGAACAGCATCATGGAATYATTTAGGTTGSAAAAGATCTCTAAGATCTGGCAAAGCAAAGCTCAAGAGAGAAAGCCCCAACTCGAATGCTGTGTTGAATACTTGAACGAGCCTGAGAGCCCTTTGAGAAGCACTTGGGAGCTGATTGCTACAACACAAAATTCTGGAAGGCAGAAAGCCCACGGAGAACTCAGCAGGGCTGGTGCCAAATGCTCCACTTGCCTTTCCAGCCTGTGCTGTGCCATCTCCCATCTGGGAAGAAAACATGGAAAACTTCCTCTCTTAGAGGTGCAGCTATAGCTGCTTTAAGGCTTGGGATCCCATTCTTGCTCCTTTGGCTGAAGCTGAAAACAACAGACTTCTGCATCGAACTAACAAAATTCTTTTAAATTAAAAGACTTGGAACACAGGCAAGAAATATTAATGGCAAAATTAATTCCTTCCCTGGAGCAGWTTGTAACTAACTCTATAGGTTACTAACAACTTCCAGAGATTACCTGAACCAGACCTTCCTGCAAAGCAAGTTTTATTCAGCACCCCGAGCACTCAGCTCCCCTCTGCCCTTACCTTGCAGTGCACCCAGGGCTTTTCATGCTGCTGCGAGCTGCGAAATATCTCCTTTGCAAATCGACTCCAGTACCTGTTTGTCTCAGAATCACACAACCACAGAATCACAGMAGGAAAAATCCTTTGAGATCATCACGTCCAACGTAGGACCTGACACTTTCTCATCAACTAAACTGTGGCACTGAGCGCCACGCCCAGTCTTCTTTTAAACACCTCCAGGGACGGTGACACCACCACCTCCTCGGGCAGACGATTCCAGTGCYCAATCACTCTTTCAYTGAAGATTTTTTCCTCCGTCTCTTACTAGCCATGTCTCTATTTCTAGCATCCCTTCACTGCTATAAATGTCTGGGATAGGTGAGGACAAGGGGAGTGACTAGGTGTTCCCTGGAGTGGGTGGGAGTTAATTATTAAGCCATTAAAAGCACTGGTATGGCAGGACATCAACACAGGTATAAAGAGCTGCCTCGGGACACAGCGCTTGCAACAGCTTTGCCAGGAAGGAAAGGTTTAAGAGGGATTCCTTAGGGGGGATTCCTTTCTCTGTGGCTGCAGGAGGGAGGTGCTGGGGGCTGTTGGTGGCAGGGGGCTGGTGGAGGGCACTGGACCTTCATCATCCTGCACAACATCACAGCACTGGGGGCCACGGTCAGTGCCTGTTGTCCTTTTTCTCTGCTTTTTGCTCTGTGGGAAAGGACAGGGAATTCCCTGCCAGCTACATTTGGCAACAGCAAATTAGGGACATCAGCAAAACAGGAACAGTGCTCACCTACGGAAAATTCCTTTTAAAACATTTAGACTTCAAACTTGCTGGTAAAAATGCAATTATTGTACCTGGAGGTTAAGAGCCTAAGAGATTTGGCTGTATCCAGGCCTTAGAAGAGAGAACTCTTGTCCCAGAATGTGCATTTTTTATGCTTTGTCTCTGGTGTTATTAACAACTGTTATGATTTGCATTATGCAGTAATTTTAGATACCACCGAGGCTGCTGTACACCAGCACTTCACAAACTGGATTGCAGTTTGCCCTGGGAGAGCAGAATTTGTCCAGCAGGTCTGGAGATGGGGTCATCTCTCCTCCTTTGGGCAACAAAGTGTACCCACATCTCCCAGCCGGGATTAGGGGGGCCTGAGTTGTTGCTTTTGTTCTTCTATGGCCGTGCCATGTTCCCTGCACCTCCCAGTGGTCCCCTTTCCCTCTCCACACACCTTGCCACCTTTGTAAACCTTGTATGCTGTTGGCCCAAGGCACCCCAGTGACAGCCAAATCCTCAGTGCTCCGGGCTCCTTCACCCATGTTGCTAAATCTGCAGAGCACCCAAATACACAGCRTTTCTTTTAAAATCACAGCTTCCCCAGACCAGCCCCAAGCCCAGTGCTTACCAAGATGCAGAGATTAGCAAGGTGTAGGGTTGCTTTCCTTGAGTTTCTTGGTAGAACCTGAGTCAATGTGCTCTTTTATGGAGAATTTCTAGGGTTACTCTTGGCACAGCACCAGCTGCTGCTGGCAGGGGGGGCACATTTCAGCGACCTCTTTCTCCTGTTACATTACGCACGTCAGCTGTGCCATTTCTTGCTCAGGAGCTGGTAGAGCCCACGGATCACAAAAGCCCATTTTTTACACTTTTACAATTGGTTCATTGCTCTCTCCTGGGGTGTTGTACAAGAATCGTCAGCTTTGGTTACACCAAGAAAAATAAAGAGTGCCAGGCACAAATAGTTGTCTTCACATGAGGGTGGGCTGCTTGGAGATTGGGGTAGGGAARGTCAGCCAGGTGATGAAGGAGTACTGAGCTGGGGTGGGGTGCAGGATTCATCCCTCCATCCTGCCTCTGCTTCCTGTTGGGGGCCAGTTCCTGGGGGAGGTCGACCCCATACAGTAGGATGGGGAGATTCAGAAAGGCTGAAGTGTAAAAACTTGTGAGTTGTGATAAAGGCAGTTKAACAGGTAAAGTAAAACCTGCACATGCAAGCAAAGCAACAGGAGTTTATTGGCCGCTTTCCGCCGCAGGCAGGTGTTCAGCCATCCCCAGGAAAGCTGGGCTCCATCAGGCATAACGGTGACTTGGGAACACCCCCCCTTCCTCCTCCTTCCCCAGCTTTTATTGCTGAGCACAGTGCCCTACAGTGGGAGATGCCTGTGGTCAGTCAGGTCAGKGTCTGTGCACACTCCAGCTCCTCACTGGTGGGGCAGGGTGAGGAGCAGAAAAGACCCTGATGCTGTGCAAGCACCACTCAACAACAGCTACAACATTCCTGTGCTTCCAGCGCTGATCCAAACACATACCCAGAACAGCTACCGTGAAGAAAATTAACCCTGTCCCAGACATAAACCAGCTCAGAGAGAGGCAAAACCAATAGATCCAAGTGCTTCCTCATTGTGCCAGGAGACCACTGGTTCTAAGTGTGAAGTATCCACTACACTGTAATATTTAAGTCTGTCTCTGAAAAATTAGAATTTTGGAGAAGAAATTCCTGTCACAATGATTCTTTCTGACTATACACATACGTGCACCCACCTTATCTCTCCCTCCTATAAACAACAGTGCACTGCTATGTGAAAGCATCTCTGAGAACACAGAAGTAAGGCCTAGGAAAGATATTAAAATATAACCCTACACTAACTCCTCCCTTGTATTCCCTCAGAGAACTGCTCTATTGTCTAGTGAAACAGTAAACTTACGTGGAGCTTTAGAATCTTCACGTGTAAGGAAGATGATTAAATGGAGCTGTGCCAGAATCTCCCTGGCCACAGCATGGGGCTGTGTGCCTCCCTCCCGAGCACCCTCTCCATACATAGCTGAAAAAGAGGAGCATGGAAAGTTCTGCTTCCCAAAAAGAGCCTTTCAYGTGGAAAGCCTGTATTTTAAACAGCAATGGTCAGTAGTTCAGGGGAAAAAAAAGAAAGAATGGTGTAGGAAAAGGGCAGAAAATATAAACAGCCTGATGCGGAAAGAACAAGCTGCATCAGCCTATCCTGGCAGAAAGCAAATCCTGCATATTTCTTTTCCAAAGACATCGTGGACTTTGCATATTTTTGCATCACGCCATGTCTAAGCAGCACAGGCTGTGTTGCATGGGCTGTCTTCTCTTTTCACAGAGCCATAGAATTCCAGAACCATGTGGGTTGGAAGACAGCTCCAGGAACATTGAGTTCAGCCTGTGACTAATCCCCACCTTGTCACACAGCCCAGAGCATTGAGTGGCATGTCCAGGTGTTCCTWGGACACCTCCAGGGATGGGGACTCCAAACCTCCCGGGGCAGCCCTTTCCAGCACCTGACCACTGATTCTCTGATGAAATTCTTCCTCTTTGCTGATAATGGCATTGTTCATTTTGTTYCACCCCAGGCGAGGATGATCAGCTCCTCTCTGTCTGATCCTGAGGAATGAAGGGAGACATGGGGAGTGCACCATAGTGGAGAGAAAATGCTGAATGGACAAGACTGGAGGACAGGACTAGATGCTGTCAGGAACAGTAACATATGGAAGTATTTCTGTCAAAAGGATCCATGTGGCCAAACTGAGAGAGGTGMAATCTTCGCACTGTATTGAGAAGGGTATTGCAACACAGTGCTGACCACAAGCCAGCATCCTTAGTGCAGACAGTGTGCAGCCTTATGGAGATTGTGTTCTGCCTTAAAACAGAAGAAAACGCACATTAGGATGGTTTTTCTTCAAAGAACAAGGCTCTGGATGGAAAAAGTATTTCACTGCTGTGTGGAAGAGCCAAAGTCACTGAAAAGYAGGTAGTGGAGAAGATGGCTACTGCATAGGACACCACCTGTCCTATGCTCGTGGCATCCAGTAAGGCTTCCCAAACCAGTACACCAGAGGAGAAGCCATCAAATGRCACCCTCTGAGCACAGCCTCTGAGCCAGCTTTTTACCTGTCTCACAGCCCATCCAGGTGGTCCAGGAGAATCACAAAATTACAGGATAGTTTGGGTTGGAAGCTCATCTTGTTCCAATCCCCCTGCCATGGGCAGGGGACACCTTCTGCTAGATGAGGCTGCTCAAATCCCTGTCCAGCCTGGAGAAGATTGTGGGAAAGAGTGTCAAAGGCTTTGCAGACATCCACTGCTCTCCTCACACTGAGAGAAAACACTCTTTTGTTGTAAATGASTGTCAGGTTAGTCCCTCTATTTACCTTTGGCAAATCCTCTGGCTCTCCTTAGTCATCACCTGCTTCATTTGTATACAACAGAGTCTGGGTTAAGAGTGACACGTATTGGTAAATACGGATATGTAAACCAGAAGATGAATGACTCACTGTMCTCTAGCAGAAGGGAGATGATGTGGTTTTGTAAAACAAACCATAAGTTACTCAAACCAGACTGTACAAACTATAAATGACAATCTCTTATCTGAAAACATACTGTACAAATCATAAAATACAGTCCCTTATCTCAAAACAGACCAAATAGCAAATAAAACCAAACCCCAAAACCAACAAAACCCTCTATGTTAGAACAGTTCAGCCGGAAGGAACTTAAAAACAATCATCTGGTTCAGCTGCTTGACCAGTTCAGGGCTGCCCTAAAGTTGCACCATTGCCCAAAAGCCTCTTTAAACACCAACAGCCTGGGGCATCAACCACCTCTCCAGGAAGCCTGGTGCAAATTTTATGCTTTATAAAGAAACACTTGTAATGTGCAGCCTGAGCCTCCCCTGGCCCTGCTTTGAGCCATTCCCATGAGATCATCACTTCCTTCTCCATGCCCCCTCCTCAGGGAGCTGCAGAGGAGGATAAAGTTGTCCCTCAGCCTCCTTCTCTTCAAACCAGACAAACTCAGAACCCTCAGCCTCCTCCCAGGACACGCCTTCCAGTCCTGGCACCAGTGTGGTTGTCCTGTTCTGGACACACTCAAGGACCTTCCCATCATTTTTAACGTTGGAGTGCTGTGGGTGAGGCTGCAGCAGTGCTGAGCACAGCCGGACCATCYCCTGTCCTGACCACTGGCCATGCTGTGTCAGATGCCCCCAGGATGCCATTTGCCCTCCTGGCAGTGGTTCCTACTGAGCTGCTGCCAACCAGCACCCCCAGATCCTTTCTGCAGGGCTGCTCCCCAGCCAATCCTCTCCCAGCTTACACTTGGTTCAGCATTGCTCCACCCTGAGCACAAAATGCAGCACTTGRGCCCAGTAATGCCACCGACAGTTGCCTGATGGTGCATCTATCCAGAACCCTCTGCAAGGCCTATTGTCCCTCCAGACCAGGGGGAACTCCCTCCAGAGTCCACAGCACTCCCAGAACAGAATCACAGAGCGGTTTGRTTTGGAAGGGACCTTAAAGCCCATCTCATTCCACTCCTAYGCTATGGGCAGGGRCACATTCCACTAGACCAGGYTGCTTCAAAGCTTCAATGCTTTTTGCGTTATCATGCAGGGTTATCCCAGATATTATCCAGCCAGGTTGGGAGGGATAATTTCACAAATCATGATTTGCTGTGAAGGACAGACTGCAAGTCAAGGAACCAGGAAACACTGGCATGCCTAGAGGGTGGACAGGCAAATATCCTGGGATATCCCTCCCTTAGCCTGGCTGCTGGTATTTCTCCTCCAGCTGATAAAATCGAGAAGCTGGGTCTCCAGCACCCTCTCTACTCTGGCCAGTCCTTCCAGGACTGCAAACCCATACATGGGACAACACTGATGCCTATTTGGGGCAGCCTGGCAGTGGCATCACTAAAGAGGCCATAAACAGATACTGCTGTGGGCTTTGGGATAACTGTATTAGATAAAACAAGCCAGGAAGAGCAACACCTTCACTTGGAAGATTTGCATCCACAGGTTCTCCTGTGCCTCTGATRTTTCACTTGCACACTCCAAGTGAGAAAATGGCTCCTTTGGCAACTGTCACTGATAAATCAGAGCAAACCTAAGGGGAAAGAGAGCTGGAATAATCATGCACACACAGTATCTCCATATTTGGTTTCAATGTTCAGACTGAATAGGAAACACAGCAGTGTTCCTCAGCAAGAGCAGGCACTTCTGAAAACAGCAACCATGTTCCTGTACTTGTTCAATCCCACTAAAGAAATCAGACACGGAGCACGTGCTTGCTGATCCACCAGTGTGTTTATGGCTAAAGTGCAGATACAGAGCTGGAGCTGCCCTGCTCTGCTGGCTCCTCAGCACATGCTGCTCTCAGGAGCTGAGGGCAGTGTCTTGTAGGGATTGAGGATGCCTTTGGGGTCCAGCATGGCTTTGAACTGCTGCATGAGCATGACTGCCTCGCTAGGTTTGCTGTAGTGAATAAAATGCTTCTTCTTGAAGCCCAGCCCGTGCTCTGCACTGATACTCCCACTGCATTTTGCAGTCCACTCGTACACAAAGGGCTCAATGGCATCCAGCAGGGAATGGCTGTAGGACTCCGCTGTGACGTTCAAGTGCAAGTTCCCATCTCCTGAAAGAAAGTATTGCATAGGTGAGTCAGGAAGAAAATCTTGGCCCTGCARTGGATACTCATTCTTGGCTCCTTCACATACTCAAACAACAGGGCCTTTGTCAGTTTGCAAAATGGATGAGCTCACTGTCCTACAAAGGTCAGCCTCTCCGTGCACAAATAATTCAAGTAGGATATTTGCTTTTCCATGCCCCCAGTGCAATATTTGAGGAAGGGTTCTGAGTTAAGCTACTTTCAAACTCCGACTTTTGTGATTTTAAATTCCCACTGTGCTGCATTAATGATTGTGCCACCACGGTGATGCCATGACAAAGACTTCCCCAATGGCATTTCATAATGATCATTAGATTTTAACGTGGCCCTTCATCACTTTTTCTCTCCCTATTATGTTTGTGCAATGCTCTAAATGCGCTTTGGCACTGTGTCAACAGAAACAAAGAAAGCAGAACAATTCTCCTTTTGCCACTTCGTGTGATGGTATTTGATTAAGCACAGAGCTGCTGGGTACTCCGAAAAACAATACACACAAAGTAAATACAACTTACTCATCCTCCTCACTCCGGAACTTCTTCCTGCATCCTAGCAAACTGTCACAGCACACAGCTTAGTCCTCAAAACCAAGATTTACCACAGGGAGCCTTTGTTATGCAATGTGTCTTTCAAATGATCCCTAACCAAGCATACTCAAGAGTGTTCCATGGTTTTTGTTGTACAGAACAGCTCTGCTAAGTGACCAATTTACCTGCTTGTAAAATCAGATAAGTTTCCCAGCACACTGATAAATCTATCAGCCTTTCTGTGCATTATCATTATCACTCTCTGTTGGAAGGCTAATGGCTCAAAACAAATTGATTTCCAGCAGGGTTAATCACTTTGGACAAGGAAGTGGTTATCTGCCAATTGTGTCTAAGTACATTAACCAAACTGATTTACATCTTTAAATAGAAAGTACACAGCAGGAAGATACAGATGACCAGTTCCATGGCTCACCCACCAGCAACCTACCACCAGTATATGGAAAACAGTCTGAAAGCAGTGAAATTCAAAYACAAAGATCCTGATGCACCCTCCTCTTCCACAGCCCTCAATTTAAGYCTCTCACTAATTGCTGCACAGCAAAACGTGCAGCACAGAAGGACCTTCACCTCCCTTCCCAGCACCCTCACTTACCCAAGTGGCCGTAGCCCACCACATTTTTGGCACTCTGGCCCAGACGAKCCCTCATGTCAGTCACCAGGTCATAGAGCTTTCCTACAGGCAGAGAGATGTCGTACTTGTAGACATAACCTTCATGGGTGAGGGCTTCTGTGATCCTCTCCCGCAGGCTCCACAGCATCTGAGGAATCAAGGATCACGGATATCCACATAAATCAAGTAGCTCTTGGGTTCCATGTGTATACCACACATTAGTCTGAACACTTCCCTATGAAAAATATAAAYCCACCTCAAAGAGATTTGTGGAAGAGGAAACACCAACTTGCCTTTATTTTGTTAYTGTCCGTTGCCACAGTTCCATCAGTGACCAAACCAGAAGCCATGGCCTGTTCTAGGAAGTTGTTCAATTTTTCTTCATCATGGGTTGAGTTGGAGCCCGAAGTTTCAATTAAAACATAAAAAGGGCTGTCTGAGAATGAGGGAGAACAAAGTAAGTAAATGTCCTGGGGCAAAACAGGAATTTAGGGCAGGTTTTGGAGCTTTTCCCACATTATGTGCCCAGATCCTCTGGTGCTAGTCTTTTATCTGTAGGGCACTTCACTGTATCTTTTATTTAGCAACCACTTTCCAGAAAGCTAGCAGTTTTGTGAGGACAGATACAAGTAAAAAGTCTCATCCATGAAAGTAAAAGGTGTTTGGAATGGATATACTAGAACAAAAATTATGAGAGATGCTGACACTTTAAAAAGTGAGTCAACTTTTAATGAGTCACTTTTTAAGTGTTTAAAACTAGTCTAAAAATCCCCAAGCAGTACAATGCCCCTTTCTATGGTGTGAATGTCACTGGTACCTGCCACTGGTCTGGACAGCTTGAGATGTCTCTCAACCAATTCCATACACTTCTCATCCATGAACTCATAGGCAGACAGGATCTCGCCCAGCATGGCTCTGCAGGTTGTGAATGTTTCCAGAACCTTCKCAAAACTCTGACAGCCTTCAGACAGAACACAGGGAGGAATCAGAACAAAAAACACTGCCCCAAACCCTTTGGAGGTTTTYGAGAAGAAAAAAAGTCTCAGTGAAGGTTCCCCACAAACAACTCTGGACCTGCTGAGGGACACCCAGAAGCAGCTTTTAAGCAGTTGTACCTGGCCATGTACTCTGCTGATCTAGAACCTGACCTGCAGACATGAGTTCTCAGCCCTGCCTTGTCACCTTGTCACTCACCAGGTGATCCCTGGATGGTGGCTGCCTCTGCCTACTGTCAGTCTTGCCCTGCTTACCTCTTGAGCTTGTCAGACCAGGCCCTCGCCAGCGAGGGGACTGTCCTGCCTGCCTCCTCACTCTGATAAGCTCCTGGCTTCACTGTCCTTACAGAACAACCTGCCCTTGCAGGTTTTTCAACAGGTATTAAATACCTGCACAGGTATTTCAGCACAGAGCCCTACACTATTTCCCAGAAACCAGCTGATGCTGGCAATGCAGCTCTGCTGGCAATGCAGCTCAGCAGGCTGAGCAGTGCTTTCTCCTCTCCAGCCCTATTCCCAGCCTCTGAATTCAGGTGTGAAATTGTTAGTATCAACTTCTACCTAGAAATGCCACATTCACAGCCTTAGGCTTCTGAGGACAGAGTATGGAGACCGCAGTGATAACTCCCAAGGTCCCCTCGGATCCGATGAAGAGCTGCTTCAGGTCATAGCCCGTGTTATCTTTGCGCAGAGAGGTCAGACAGTCCAGAGTTGAGCCATCAGCCAGCACCTGCGGGAACACAGGGGCCCAGTCAGAGCACCTGGGTRGGAATCTGCTGTCATGAACTTGCCTATGACCAAGCTGATGGGAAGTGACACTCACCTTGAGCAGGGGGACACAGCTGMAGCCCATTCCCTCACTGCTCCTCCAATCCCAGCTCTTCCCCCCCACATCCTACCTGAGTAGGATAGAGTACACATTTCCCCCTACTTCACCCCTCCCATCAGGACAAGTAATAATAGAAGATCCAGTTTTTCTCTGCTTTTCTTGCTTAGTAGTGAAAAACAGCCATTCCCTGCAGCCCTAGCTCCTGTTATCCAGAAGAAACAAGGAAAGCCACTTGAAACAGTGAACAGAATGAAGTAAACCCTCTGCCACTTGAGCCTTAAATCAAGGCAGAGTATCTCCAAGACAGGTTATTAAAGGCTGCTTTGACACTAGAGGGACAGATCTGAGACAAATGCTTCCTTTCTAAGCCTACACAATGAAATCAAGCCATGCTTTTTGTTCCCTACCCATTTTTTTCCATTAATGCTGTTTTCCCCAGTACTGAAAACTTTTAGAACCCCTAATCCAGCCTTTACACTCCAAGGCACTCATCAATAGGACAGGCACAGCTGAGGAACAGCAGAAACTGTAGGACACAGCCAGCAGCCAAATGAACCCAAAGCAGACAGCTCTGTTATGGGGTGGGCTTTAAGCCTTAAGATGATCTTTAGGCTGCCGTCCAAACCAATTTGTATTCCTATGAATCTATTAAAATCTGAGTGAGCAGCCACCAGAAGGGARTGATGCAGGATGGATTTAGCAGAGTGTTCCAGAGACCCACTGCTCAGGGGAACCAACRCCATGCAGATAACCTGGGATCCCCCAATCTCTGCCTACCTTCCTTTCACACTTGTCTGGATTAGAAAACCACCTAACACCACCTGTCAGCAAGCACAGAGGTGGAAGATGGAAACCGCAGCAGCAATAACATGCTACACACATGAAGACATGTGCTGATCCTTCTCAAAAGGCTCCAACAAGGAAAAGTTAAGAGTGGAAGCCTGGAGAGGAACTTGTCTGYGTGCTGGATAGTTAGAAGAGCAGGAAGCAGTAAGAAGCAGAGGATTAAAAAGAGAAGGGAACTGCCAGGTACTCGCCTTACCACTTCCAGGCCCAGCACTGTCCCTCGCAGAGAGCCGTATCTCAAGAGCCGCAAGCCCCCGGCGTTKGTGGCCACGTTCCCCCCGATGTGACAGCTGCCTTTGGCTCCCAGGTCCAGTGGCATGATAAACCCCTGCTTCTCCAAGAACTCACTGAGTCTCTCCAAGACACAGCCTGCCTGGCACACAAGGATTCCTGGAACAGAAAAGCCCTGCTACAAGCTGATGGCTGAGCAGAAGTGCCTCCTCAAGAAGCAGGAGAACTCTGAGCAGATTCAACCACTCTTTCTCCAAAACTTCCTGGGATTCAGCTTAAATGCCYAAGGAGACTGTGCATACTCCAGCGAACTGTCCCCTCCTCAAGCCTCGGGGAGCTTTGCTATTGCCTTAACATCTGCTCACCCACAACTCCGGGCTGGTAAAACATATGCATGTTAARTGTGCCCCTGTCTGTTGTTCCCTCTCTCTGAACAGAGATACTCACCCCAGCCTGACCCCTAACTCCCCAAACCCAAACAAACCTCCTCATGATGCTGCCAGGATGAACCCTGCTGTGATCTGYTCCCAGGAAAATGCCTGTTTTGGGGCCTGGGGCTCATTTCTGTGCCTCACATCTGTGGAATATTTACCAGACACCTTGTCAAAGCTGATGATCTGGTTCATGAGAGCAGTGGAGAGAATGATCTCATCAAAGACAGGAACGCTGCCCCCAACAAGGCCTGTGTTACCCCCTTGAGGGTTCACTGCCAGGTTCCTCTCATGGCAGTACCTGGAACGAAAAAGGTTTATGAATTTTTATGCATTTTAAGGCCAAAATCAGTCTGTCAGAGAAGTTTCACCTCTACATGAATGTCTACTGTTGTGACAATGCTCCTTAAAATTAAGCAGCATTTCACCTAAAGATTAAACTGATGCAAGAAGACAGTTTCAATGACAAAGTGAGAAAGTGCAACTGCTGTCTGAACTCAACCCAGTGCTGAGCAAAGACCCAACATGTGGGGTTAGCCCCATCTGTATCTACATAGCTGGCACTCATCTGCCTGGAAAGCACTGCTTATGATCCCACAGAAGCTGTTTCTGCAGCAGGCTGTGTTAACAGCTTGGCCTCCTCAGTGGGCTCTGACAGCCAGCCTCTGGCAGTGGTTTCAGACATGACTGCCCTCCTCCTCCCAAGCAATTAATGCCCTGTCGGCAACAAAATGTGCATCTGTGCCTCAGCTGCTCCACCTGCCACATCCCTGCCAAGCACCACCCACCACATCCTCTCTGAGCTCACAGCAGCTCKTGCACCAGGGATGGCACAGAGCCCCACAGCACCACAGCTCCTTCAGAAGCCCAGCCTGCCTTTCCCATGTTCTGCATCTCTGTTTCAACAGAGCCAGGAGCAGGTTCCTGCAGCGTTCAGCTCCTCAGCCTAACAGTGATYCAGCACAGTACTGCCCAAGCAGAGCTGTGCTCACACAGTGAACCACAGCTTGTGTATTAAACAGATCTTCAAACTGCTTGGTTCTGCAGTAACCTTCTTTACCTGGTCACAGAGACTCTCTTGAATCCTTCACTCAACTTTCCCTCTCTGAGAACCTGTATAATAGCTAATTTTAGCATTTATCAGAGCAGAAAAGCCATGAARAAAACTGCCTCAGCAAATCCARTGCTTAAGGAATTGGTATCTGAACRCCTACAAGTTCCTTCACCTGCCAGATCCTCCCTGACTCAACCCAAGTCTCCTCAGCACCAAGCCYRGCAGAAGAGRTGYMCRTTACCTGAGAACCTGAGCCACCTCYRCTGTYGTCTGTGGCTTCAAMACCAGYTGGCTGCAGCCTGCAATGAAAGCAAGGGACTCTCAAGGCAAGCTGTGGCTCTGCAGAGGTCAGAAAGAAACAGGTGGGAAAGCATGAGGTGGGAAATAACAATGCTCCCTCCCCTGTTAGGCATTTCAACCACTTTGACAACAAATATTTCARTAGCAGCCTTTTCCTTAATGCCCTGCAAAGACTTAGCATGTATAGGTAGGCTTGGCTGCTGCTGGGGGCGATGGGAAATGGTTTAAATTCTCATKAAATCTTTGACAGAAGCAACAGAGAATTCATAATTCTTGATTTAGAATTAGAGGACGATTTGGGTCRGGAGGGACCTAAAAGCTCATCTCATTCCATGCACAGGGWCACCTYCMACTRTCCCAGGCTGYTCCAAGCCCCATTCAACCYGGCCTTGGACACTKCCAGGGATCCAGGGGCAGCCACAGCTTCTCTGRGCACCCTGTGCYAGGGCCTCCCCACACTCACAGGGTTGAATTTCTTCCCAATATCCCACCTAACKCTGCCCTCTGGCAGTGTGCAGCCATTCCCCCTYGTCCTGTCACTCCARGCCTGTATAAAAAGYCCTTCTCCTTCCTTTTTATAAGCCTTGTTAAGGTACTGGAAGGTTGCAATCAAGTGTTCCAGAAGCTTTCATATTCTTATTCTGAGTTTCAATCAAACCTGTYAGCTGAATCAATTTGTCTCAGGAAAAAAAATAATTATTAAGTTAGAGGGCTTAGATTATTTTTTAAATGAAAACCTGCAAGTTTACCAGATACCAGGTACTAATACTCTTACAGGAATAAAGTAGTATCAGGTAAATACTCTTACAGGAGTATTTTTATGAGAAAAACTCCTTTTGGAGGGGCAGGCARTCATCTGGGTGACCAGTGACAG
>NW_026623717.1:118437-126893 GCF_030028575.1 Malurus melanocephalus | reverse complement strand
AGCGCACCGCCTCAGCGAATCTCTTCCGCTGCTCCCACCGCGCTCCCCCGCAACACCACGCAGCCTTCCCCCTGAAGATTACGGGGGAAATTCGGGATTATCCCGGTGCACCGGGATTTGCCAAGGACGCTCCGTGCCCTGGAAAAGCCGGGACGCGCAGCGCGCCTCACTCGGAGCCGCCAGGGGGCGCTGCCGCCCCCTGCGCGGAGCGCGCACGCGCTCCGCGCAGGCGGGCGGCAGCGGCCCCTGGCGGCCGGAGGTTGCAACAGCACACCGCATTCATTCCCAAAAATACTTTTTTTATTCCCAAAAATACTTTTTTTTATTCCCAAAAATACTTTATTTATAATATAATCCAACATCTCCAAGATCCAAAAAAATACAGATAAACATTTCTATTTTTTTTTTTAAACTTTACATTCCTTAATTTTTTTTTTCTCGTTTCGGTAATTGGGTGAAAGTCGTTTTTTTTTTTTTTGAACTTCGGTTTGGATGAGCTGTAGTAAAGCTGGGCCCCCCACTTCCAGGGTGGGTTTTTTTTTTTTTTGGTGATGTTTAGTGGGATGTTCCTTTAGGGATCTCCCTTCTCCAGGAAATATTTAAACAGTGTACATTCAAAAGTCAGAAGGTTTAAATCCTTTAGTAAGCAAAAAAGGAAAGCTGGTGGTATTTCTGTCTACAAGGAATTGTAAAAATTCAAAAATTCAAAATACAACCAAGTGTAAGAGGGCAGGAGATGCTCCTGAGCCTATCCAAGCCCTGCACTGGCATGTTCCCGGTGGGAGAGTTTATTGCTGGTATCAGAATTTGGATGCTTTACGCATCACAGAAGAGAATGCTGTACCTCACACTGTTCATCATTCCTAGAAAAATCATCCTTTCTTTTCAGGGCTCTACTTTCTAGAGCTTGTTTTCCTTTTTGTTTTGCTGGTTCAAGTGGAAAATGCTCTTCAAAGCCTCAAAAGTATTTCTAAAAACGTGTTTTGTTAAMCTCCTGACCAGAATTTTGGAGCTGAGGGAAGTTGGCTCCACACTGGTTAATCAYCCAGAGCTGCTCTCTTCCCTCATGGAACGTTTCCAGCAAGACCTCCAGAGTGGAATTTTGAGCTTATTTCAAATCAAAYGCTTAACCTATGGTAATACCAATAACTAACAAAGCCTTAGGAAAAATGGGAAAAAACGTTGTCTATAACACCATTGGATGGAAGGGGAAAATAAAACCTGGAACAGCATTAATATGGGTTTTCAGGACACAGCAATGCTCTGACTCAGTCCAGGGCACCAGGTCGAGGAGCTCTCATAAAATTTGCTCTCATAAAGAGGCAGGAAGAAGAGGGCTCACTGTACCTCCAGGTTTGTATGACTGTGCTGTTCCTCCTCCTTCTCTCCATTAACTCCCCTGCCTGCTTTCTGGGTATTATTCCATGGCAGCMATGACAAATGTGCATCACAAATGTGCATTTTCATACACAGAACGATGGAAACTTCTCTCTGTGATGCAAGGTAGTAAAGACATATGCAATGTTACACTGGATGTGGCAGGACCCCAAAGACAGGGATTTTTTCCTAAAATCCATCMTTTTTTCCTGCCATAAATCAATGTTCACAGAAAAGCTGCCTCAGGATTGAGAGGTTTCTTCTATGTCAGCAACAGGCACAAAGCCCCACACAGGGAAGAAGTGGCAGGAGCTGTGTTCTACTTTCCTTCATTGCAAAACATGAATAAGAGGCTCAGTGTAACAGGAAAAGCCTTTTTTTCTTTTGAAAACAGGTGCCAGGATCTGAGAAGTGTTATTAATCTTCTGTACTGTTTATTCAGCAGAAGAAAAGTTTATCTGGAAGTTTTTTTAATGCCTTTCAAGCAGTCTGCACTGAGAGTTCCTGCACACTGGTATGGAAAGCAGCACACAGCCCTGCACAGAGCTGCCACCAACACSCCTCAGGGACCAGAGCCTGCAAAGTTCATGAGTTTGGGGCTTTATTTTCCCCTCCAGCAGCAARGAGGGAACCCTGCTGCACCTTTCCCCACTGCATCTTTCATTGTAGGCAGGTAAGCCTCATGATGCAGGAGATAGATGAAGGCAAGATTTTRCTCTTCCCTCAACTTCTGCATCCACTGAATCTCAAAAGGAAAAATCAGAGACTTTTGCTTTCCTTCTCCTGATTTCCTCTCTCCCTTCTGCTGCAGCCACTGACATTGTGCTAATGCTAAGATTCACATTCATCATCTGACAGGCAGCTTAAAGAAGTCAAGAACATGCAAATGTGGCCTATTAAAAAAGACAAGAAATKATGTTAGAACATTCCTGAACAGCCACCTTCAACAGCAGAGCCACACCATCATGGGAACAAAGAGTGTCCTCGTGGAGCCTTTCCCTAAAACCTGATTTCCTGATKTACCCAGGTGCCACACAGGCAATCACCACTAACAATTCAGGCCTTCATCTTATTTTGTGAATAAATCCGACCTTCTCTCTCTGTCTCTCCAAGAATACTGTAGGTTTCATCTTCACAGTGATGTACTTAAAGGATCTTCAGGGAAATGGAAACAGCCAGGACAGGCAACACCCTCTCTCAGTATTATTGTGCAAGACTAACATAAATAAAATCTCCGTGGCAAAGGGATTTGGGACTCCCTCCCAAAGTCATTGTCATAGGAAAGAACAGGAATTTCAACTGGCCACTGGATAATTAAATATCATACCGGAGAAAGATGGAGGAGAGATTAACAAAATATAATCAAAGGTAATATTGCAACGTGAATGAAGGAATATATTAAATTCTTCTTGCCTCGATGGTGTATTCCCCTCTACTCCTTACTTCTTTTTCTTTCTTTCCTGAACACAACGAGGACAAAACCTGCAGGGAAAGTGACAGTAATTAGCTACCAAAATTAACAACACAGAGCCCAAGAAATTTTTTTAATGTTTGTGCACAATGAAGCTTGTTTCTGACAGGCAAATTATTAATTTGATTAAAACTAACAAGCCCATAGTCCTTTCAAAGATGAGCATACACAGAAGCAAAACCCTGAGAAGTGTACAAGGTTTGCTTCCAGAAGTGAAACAAATAGGTCTCTCACTTTTAGACAGAAAACACAGCAAACTTCAGATGTCACATGTACATGTTCACCCAAGCCTCAGRTCAAAACCTGCTCTGTTTATCAGGCAGTTTTGCTCCCACCAGAACCCAAGACTTCTGTAGAAATGGATTTTAAGAAGAAGATTCGTCTTGTATCTTCTAACCTAAAACACGAACCCCAGTCACAGAGGATGCAAACCCTGTGAGAAGAGCAAAGCTCCTCTGTCAGGGTAACAACAGGGTTTTAATTCTTGYTGAGACAAACTGCAGCCTGATAAAAAATCCCAAAGCTGAATGTTGTCACACTTACCATTTCCCTTTTGGTTTGGTGGTCAGGTCCACACATGCAAAGTGGAACCATTCGATTGGGCACTGCAGATGAGAAAGGAAAAACCCACAGAGGAGATTTTTAGTGACTCATAAACATTCCTGTCATTTGGCATGACCTAACTGAGCAAGGACACCCTCCTTGGAATGTACAGGGGTGGGAGGMAATAAATCAAAATAAATCATCTCTCAAGTGCTTACATCTGGGTTGTCACAGCCRATCATCTCTCCATAGGACACCTGGTGACACAGACAGTAGGTGGGCTCGTTGGGATCCACTGGCATGTCCAGCACATCCGAGGGATGCACTGACAGGATGGTATCAGCAAACTCTGACCTGTGGGCAAGGACAGAGTCAGCACAAAACACTTCTCAGCTGCAAACATCACTTTGTTACAACGGCATGGATTCCCACTGCAAGAAGGCAGGGTTAGTTGGGATATTGGGAAGGAATTCTTCCCTAAGGATGGTGAGGTCATGGCACAGGGTGCCCAGAGAAGCTGTGGCTGCCCCATCCCTGAAGTGTTCATGGCCAGACTTGGAACAAGCCGGGCTAATAGAAGGTGACCCTGCCCATGGCAGGGGCTCAAATGGGATAAGTTTTAAGGTTCCCTCCCAACCCAAACCATCCTGGGATTGATGTTTCCAAGATCTAAATCCTACTTGGGAAAATAAAGATTTTACAGCATCTTCCCTAAACCACCCTGACCCTGTTTTAGAGTTTATATTGCATTACCACAATCCAATAATTAAAATCATAAGGTAGATTGGATCAAGCACAGTATGACTAGMAAGGATTAAGAGGGGGATTTGTAGATGCCATGAGTAAAGTAACAAATTATCACACAGATCACTCCTGGTTGTGGGTAGAATAACCTGTTTGGGTTTCTTCCCCAGTCTGTTCTAATATACATTTTTTCTCGTTGTCAGGCATGAGTAAATCCTCTTACTCTGACAGGAATGCGTTGACATGTTAGTAGCAGTCCAYAGAAACTATTTTTAGTTTCCTGCCCCTCCATTTAGCCAACTGGAAATATCAAAATAAACTGAGCCCCTTTAATACAAATCAAAGAGGGGACATGCTTTCCTCCTTGCCTCTCAAAAGCAAATCAKATTATTCAAGGCTACCTAGGACATGATCCTTTAAATACAACCCTCAAAATTCTCCAAGATTTCCAGAACAACAGCACAACATCAGTTTCTATCCTGATGGACAAGCACATTTCTTTTTACCATCAAGACCATAAACAACTGTTAAAAATAGCCCTGTGACAAAAATCAAAGCTATTTTCTCCCAGCTTGCCAATAGCAACAGGGAGGCTGATCTTGTCCTTCCAGTCAGAGTGTTCCAAGCATGCTGAGCTTCCACATGCCAGCCAGGGAGTTAATTAACAATGCTGGCTTGTCCTAARCAGGACATTAATGAAATGGTGTAAGACCAGAACTCTCTCACCATCCGGACACGAGTCATAAATAAGGTAACATGAGCTTGTGGAAAATTCATGAAGCATCAAGCCCAAGGCTCTGGASCTGTGCCTGGCTCTGCCTTACCCTCCTTTGAGCTTCTTTTTCTTTGGTGTATCTTCCTCAGATGTTCTCCTGCCCCGACCACGAGAGCTTCTTTTGTCTTTCTGACTTCGTCCCTCTAGAAAGGAAAAACACCACCATCATTTCAGCCTGTTTGAGTGGCAGAAACATCCCCAACTTTTGATGCAGTTACTGTCTTGAAATCCCTATTTCATATGTAATTGACTAATCCTTATTATAATGTGATTGAATATGCTGACTGAAATGCATTTAAAGCCACAAATAGACCAAAATGACAAGTACAGCTGAGCACCACACTCTTGTGTTTGCAGTTTTGGCAACAAAGCACTGCAGGACGTCAGCACAAGTCATAAACACCATCACACTTGATTAGACACGCAGGATTTTTTAAATCTCAGTATGTTTTCAAACACAGTTAATAGGTTACTCAATAACTAACTTTTACCTCCACCTCTCTGCTCCTATCCCTTATTTCATAGTTCAAAGGCATAAAGCTGTGCTGTGCTGCTGTATCCCCACTCCAATGTCACTGTAAGCACCCAATATTTCAGTATATGCTACAGAAACTGCTATCTTCCTTAAACTCCTCATTTTTCCTGCTTTTTCCAGCTTGATTAGTATGCAAATTCTAATAAAAGGAGGAAAAAGAAAATCTCCCTTCAAAAAGAGCTTAGAAATCCATCAGATCAAACTGAAAGTAAGACTGTTACACACCCCAGTGCAGTTTTGGCACAGCACCCTCCTTCCAACCATTCACAACCTCAGGATGATCTGTGAAACACTGACAGTAGGTTTGATCCCAGCACTAAATTTCTCTTCATCTCCTGCTCACTGTAAACATTTTGAAGGCCATTAAAAACAAACAGAGAACGGTGCACAGAAATAAGAGCCTTTTTCACATCTCAGCCTCCCTGTTTTGATACTCTTTTAAGTGCTGGAAAATGCTCTGAATTGTGTAAAATTCACCCACTTTTCAGACTTCGAGATCCAGGGGTTTCAAAGTCACTGCCTTCCAGTTTATCTTTGAGATCAGCTTCGAAGCGTGCCAAGTCCGCATCCAGCCGGCGGATGTGCTTATCCACCTGCACCAGGAGGAAACCACCAACTGAATTACAAAGAAATGCCAAAAAAAGAGCCCCAAACGAAAACAGGAAGGGCAAAAACTCGGCTGTTATCAGCATGAACAGAGTGTGGTAGTGCAGAGCAAGGCAGGCAAAGGGAACAGGCTGGGAAAAGGGAAACAGCACACACAAAGGGAATGAAGGAGGCAAAAGCAAGAGGACCCAGTCCCTCCACAAACAAGCAGAAAAAAAGGAAAAGGGAGGCAACTCAGACTAATGATTTTCAGAGCAAAACGAGATGAGAGATACTAAAGATGCTTTGTCCCTGCAATTTCCAAAATTCAAATACAGTCCTTGAAATGTGTCAAGTAGAGCAGTTAATTTTTTTCCCCTGGTACTCTGCTGTCATGTGACTCAAAGAAATTTAGCAAAATACAGACAGAAGCTGACTATCACCAATATCAAGTCAAAACATGTTAATTAAGTACCTTGTACTATCCTGGCTGCAATAAAATGACTTTCACAACAGGGATTTTAAGCCACCAACCCAAATTGTGCTGCTGCAATACTTTGTCATCAAATGAGTTCACTAGTTATCTGGGRCACTGATATTCCTGGGACATGATTTTCTTTTCTGCAATATTTAATGGCAATAAAACATCTACTGCATCAAAGCATCTCTAYAAGCTGGACAACAAACAGTACAGTTAAAAGGATTCCCCACACTCAAGTTTTATCCAGGGGATAAAACACACAGAGATAAGAATTATTCAAGGGACAGGAACAAAGGAAAAAAAAAAAAGTGGAAAGGTGCATCTTAAGAAATGGGATTTTCTCAAAAGGTTGATCGAGGAAATGTTGATGTCCAATAAACCAAAGCAATTGAGCAGAATTCCTGCTGYTCCTCCACAACATAGTACAGCAGCTGACTTAAAAAAAAAATGTCCTTTCAACTAAGCCCCAAAGAAATTATCAGTGACAGGGAGCTGCTGGGGAGGAGGGAGTGGGGTAAATTCRCTGGCATTACCACACAGCAGATGGGTACTACTGATAAAGGCACCTCCAAGAGCGATAAACTCACTAAATCTTCAGCAAAAGAAAAACCTGGTGCTTCAGGAGAAGGCTTTTGGGGGATGGCAGCAGTGAGAAATATAAACTTGAGGATAAATAAGCTGTTTCAGTAAGATATTAAAAAAAAAAAAAAAAAAAAGGAGCTGTCAGGGGAAAGCTGACACTGGGAAGCATCTCCACGTGCCCCATTCCAGAATGTGGCCACTTTTCCACGTCTCATGGCTCACCATCTCGTAGGTCTGCATGGCCAGCTGCACTTTGTCATCACTGTACTCTTTACACTTGCTGTAGGCACTCTGGATCTTCTTCAGGTGCTCCACTCGCTCCTCAGGTAACATGTTCTTCACTGACTCRATGTATTCTGCTGCCAGGCTGTCAATCTCTGCTTTCTTGTCTGAAAACAAAGCAGACACCTGTGAGAGACCTGGCTCATTCCTTAATTTCCCTTTTTAAAAACAAAACCAGTTAAGTTAAATGTATTCACTTTTGGATGCTTGTAGTGTGATTCTGCTTTCTCAAGGRTTCTACAGCTAATTCAAAAGTTAATTTACAGTTAAAAACAGAAATTGAACCCATGGGTTCACAAGCTTCACCTTCTCTTCCCAGAACATTTTGTTTGCTGTGCAATTCTGTTCTGATGTTTCAAACTGAAAATCATTAATGTGCAGCCAGGTATCAATAAAAACTCCAAAAGTGAAGAAAAAATGGTCATGCAAGGACACACAGATCTAGAACTTGGTAGAGAAGGAAATACATGGAAGGAAGTACAGAGTACAGTGATCACACAGCTATGAATTAAAACTGATTAGAAATCAAAGCCTGTGAGCTGCACCCTCACAAGAAAGAAATAAACACTGCAGAACACTCGGGCTGAGACAAGGAACAGCAGTAGAGGGGAGACACGTCCTTTAAAGGGCAGCCTTCATGGGTTTCAGGCCAAGCTCTCTCAGCCTTTGCTCGCCGAAAGAGCTGCACACACCTTCTGTTCTCTGATCCAGCTCCCGCATCAGCTGGAAGTTCCTCTGCAGCTCGCACGGAAGATTCTCAATACCTGCAAGAGAAACKCCACTAAATGCTCCAAGCAACACGGTCTGCGGAGCTGTCCCTGCCCGTGGCAGGGGCTGGAAGGAGGGGAGCTTTAAGCTCCCTCCCGACCCAAACCATCCGGTGAATTGCATACCGTGGGCCGCTCATTCAGCTCAGCGGAGCCTGAGCACCTGCCTGGGGTGTTCGCAGGCCGGCACTGAGCCGGCACCAGGGCCAGCTGAGCGGGGAGCGGGACACCCGCCCCATAGAGAGGAGCCGGCAGCAGGGGCCAGCTGAGCGGGGAGCGGGACACCCGCCCGACAGAGAGGAGCCGGCAGCAGG
>NW_026623717.1:62473-117136 GCF_030028575.1 Malurus melanocephalus | reverse complement strand
GCCCCCAGCCCTGACCGACAGACACCTCCCACCCGTGACAGATGGACCCCCCCAAGCCCGGACAGAGCAGCCGCCCCTTGCCCGCGACTGGCAGATAGACCCCTCCCACCCCGGACAGACAGATAGACTCTCGTCCATCCAGGACTGACCTCCTCCCAGCCTGTCACAGGCAGGTAGGTCCCCATCCCCTTATGGACTCACCTTCTCCCACCCGTGACAAATAAACATACCTTTCACCCTGGACAGACCTCACCCCACCCGTGACAGTCAGACAGATGACCACGCTGGATGGACTGATCTCCTCCGTGTCCTGGTCAGAGCAGCCTCCCACCCGTGACAGACAGGCTCCCWGGACAGATGGACACCCCTCTGGGAACAGCAGCCTGAGCATCTTCTCCTTCTCTTTCCTACAGACAGAACCACAGAGATTGGGCAGCTGATCAGCTCCTACCTGGTGAGGGAGAAGAACCTGGAGGACCACACCATTCACCTGCTCTTCTCTGCCAACCGCTGGGAACATGTGTAAAGATGATGTTTGTTCAGTTGTAAAAGAAAAAYGTGTGGTGTTGAATCCCCTGGGGTTTGGGCTTGCAGTGGGTACAGAAAGTGCAAGAATGGGATCCTGTTTGGACAGGAAAACAGGCTGGAARTGGTGTCTCAAGGACTCTTACAGCCTTGGATTTAATCACAGAATCCCAGGATGGTTTGGGTGGGACGGGATCTTAAAGCCCATCCAGTGCCACCTCTGCCATGGGTAGGGACACCTCCCACTGTCCCAGGCTGCTCCCAGCCCCAATGTCCAGCCTGGCCTTGGACACTGCCAGGGATCCAGGGGCAGCCACAGCTTCTCTGGACACCCTGTGCCAGGGCCTTGCCACCCTCACAGGGGAGAATTTCTTCCCAATATCCCATCTAACCTGCCCTTGTAATMTTAAATCAGATCCCACAGTTTGGTTTTTTTTTGAATAATTGGTGCCATATTTCCAACTCTTGTGCCATACTGGATTAAAAAATTCGGGAGCTGAGACGGATTCAGCCTAGACTGTGAATTTACTCTTTCCTGACGATAGTTTACTTTGCCAGGCAGTCTCTGTGAGTGACAGTGGTTAAGRAATTGTGCCCAAATTTCCCCTCTGGCCAAAGGCTACGTTCAGCTGTAACTGGCTGTCCTTGCTTTAGTCACAGAGTCTGTGTGTGAAGGTGGGGAAATCAGTGTTGGCTGTTGTTTTTACCTGGAAATCTAGATTCCAAAATGTTCTCATTTTACAGAARAGCTTTGCTGGCTCTGCTGTAGTGGCAGTTGGGAGAACAGAAGGCAGATAAGTGAGCTCTAATCAGAACTGTTGTGAATAAAGGTGGTAGAGCATATCCCAAAATCTCYTGCACCACCTGAAAAGGGAAGAGGACTAAGCTGTTCATGTCAGTGTATTTCAGCTGTGATCTTGCCTGAGTCCTGGAGCTGCCTAGAGCAGTGCCCAGSACTCAGCACCCTGAATTTGGGTGTCATGAAAGGGTATTTGGTCAATGCCTGGTAGAGAATATGAACAGCTCTTCAGCTGCTGTCTGCATCACAGCTGCCCCTGCCAGTGATCAGTGAGTTAGTAATGATATACTTGGGGTTTTAGATGCACTCCTTTCATTTCTGTCACCGTAAAGGAGTGCAGCTTTATTTAATTTTATCTCCCACATGGTTTCAGGCCGATGATGAAGGAGAAACTACACCAAGGGGTCACGATCGTGGTTGACAGATACGCCTTCTCTGGAGTGGCCTTCACCAGTGCCAAAGGGGTGAGTGAGACCTGCAGCAGCCCCTCTGCAGCAGCCCCTGCCCCTCTCTATGTTTGGGGAAGCAGCTCCATGTGGAGGCTGTTGGTGTGAATCACCCAAGGGCCATCGTTTTTCTGGGAGATGAGGATTGGAAATGAGGGATGGAAGTTTCAGCTCAGGTCTTACCGTGGGTCTACCCTTCCCCAGAACAACCAGGGAAACTTATTTGGTGACTTTTTGTAAATCTAGACAGACTCCTGCACTGGGAGCTGACCTGTGTGACTCTGGAGAATGATTCTGGGAGTTTATTAAAGACTCTCTGTACTTGCTCAGGCTGCTGGCCCATAGAATTGTGAACACCTACATTAGAAGGAACCTGTGGAATTCACCTGCCAAACAACCAGAGCTGACATTAAAAGGCTGCTTGTGCCTACATCCAGCCAAGGTTTGAGTATCTCCAGGGATGCATATCCACTCCTTTCTGGGTTCTTCTCTGCTCACCTTCAGAGTAAAAGTGATTTTTGTCATTTAGCCTGAATTTCTCACATTCCCACTTGTGCCTTTTGGCCTGTCCTTCCTTTCAGAAGAAGTCAGCTCTGTCAGCCTCTCTTTGGGCTGTTCTGCACAGACTCTTGTCCCATTCCTGCTGAGTATCCATCAGTCCTTGAAGAGCCTCCTGTGGTCACAGAAGCTCAAGCCACGCCTGCAGCACCAGCCATGACCTACGTTCATTCTTGCCCAAGCCTTTYCCTGCTTCCTGGAAGGACTGAGGAGATCCCCAGGCTCTGCACCCTCATCTGCATCTTCTTCCACCCTCTTGCTTCCCTGGACTTTGTGTAGCTTGGGGTTTAACCCTGAGATAAATGCATTAAAGCACTTAGGTGGTAAGCAAGTGTCTGCAAAGCTCCAAATTAGGAGCCAGGATGTGTGAGATGAGTTGAGTCACCCCAAAATAATGATCCCAAATCCACAGTGACACAGTAAGGAATGTCCTGCTACTCTCTGGTAGGGGAGAAAGGGTGTCTTAAAGTGTCTACATTTCTTTGAATGTAGCTGGTGACCTGCAGGGCTCAGCCATGTGGATGCAACCCTTGGGAAGCAGGAATGGCATCTCTTGCTGCTGAAAGGAACCTCCTCTGCTTCTTAAAAGAATGGAGTTTGGCATGTTTTTCACTCAAAAAGCATTCCCAGAAGAAGGGGAGATGGTGATGACACAAAAGTTTACTGGCAGAGAGAGCTCACATCCAAGATGTCATGGCACTTCTAATGTCTCTTATCCTCTCACGGGATTAAAAACCCACTGCACATCCATCCAAAAAATGCCCAGATTACCAGGATACAGAACATTTGGGGAGAAACTGGAGGGCAGACGTGCCTGTGCCTCTTAGAGGGATTGAAGGTGGGGATGGATGAGCAGTAAGTGGACAAGCCTCTGTGGTCTCACCATAACATCATAGATTCACATGCCCTGATGGAAAACTGCAYCTCTTGTGTCTAGGCTGAAATTCCTGGGTAGGTGAGTATTGGAATGGAGCCCCCATGGGCTCAGAGAGATCTGCACTGCAGGGAGCAGCTTTCTCTTGGACTGAGCAAGTTTTGGAGTGGTAAGGACTGTGTGTAGGCTCAGAATGTGCCTTGGTAGAGCTCAGGGCTCTGCAGAAGAGGCAGAAAAAGCTTTAGCTGTGTCCGACTTAAATGAGCACAAGAGGTGCTGAACACCTGACAAAACCTGTTCACCCCCGACTGCCAGGACTGAATTCCCACATGGTAAGCTGGGATATCACCTTTGCAGTTTGCAGCCTGTGCTGAGTGTTTTGGGTTGCAATTTCTGCCTTCCCTGGCTGTTCCTTTCCCACCCCACTCTCCAGCCAACCTGCTGCTTTCCTGTCTGTGTGTGTCTCACCTCAGACTCGATTTTCTTTGTTTGGGACAGAACTTCTGCCTGGACTGGTGCAAACAGCCTGATGTTGGCCTCCCAAAGCCAGACCTGATCCTGTTTCTTCAGTTAAGCCCAGAAGCAGCAGCAGAACGAGGGAACTTTGGACGTGAACGTTACGAGACCAGCTCCTTTCAAGAGAAAGTTCTTCAATCCTTCTATTGCCTAATGGAGGACAAGACCCTAAACTGGAAGGTGAGGAAATAATTCAAGGGCTTGTCGTGGACTGGGGTGGGGGTCTGTAATGAGAGCTCCCAAATTTTACCTGTCATTTCCCTGTGCTCCCTGTTCCCACATCTGGGCAGTGGGACAGGCTGGGGACCAGCCAAGGGCACTGAGCTGAGGCAGAGAGGGCCCTTCCCTGTTCCAGGACAGCCTGGTCAGCTCTTTGTGCACCTGGGATGAATCCTGAGCTTACCTGTCTGTCACAAACCCCAAAGAATGTCAGCAAACAACATGCAGCAGCCATTCCTTCTGCTTCCCTTCATCCACCCCTACATCTGCTTCTTAAATGTCTATCCCTACATACATTGATTTTTCCCAAATCCACTGCAGAAACTGCAGAGAGGAGGTGTAATTAGCTCGTTTCACTACTCAGGGAGAGTAACAATATTGAGTAAKGGGGGGAGCAGATGTTAGCAACAAGGTTTTTCTCATTTGGTGGTGTCCAATAACACATTTCTGTATTCTCTACCTATCCTGTATTTTTTTTTTTCTTGGAAACAGACAGTGGATGCTTCAAAGAGCATTGAAGATTTGCACAGAGAAATCAAGTCCCTTGCAGAGGAAACTATGCAGGAGGTTCAGAATAAACCTTTGGGAGAACTCTGGAAATGAAACTTCATACKGGTCTAAAAGAAAAAGGGAAAGTCACCTCTTGGATCTTCTGCACTCAGATGACTCCAAGGCATCCCAGCAGCTACAGCTTAGATCCTGTGTATTTTTTGGGGTCCAACATTGCTGCTGATGTCTTYGTTATTTTATCTGCTCCTCCCCTCMATCCTGCATAGTCACTTCTGCRTTTYTTAAAAYGTGCYRTGAGCAYGTATCAAATTCCTTGTTAAAGCCTCCCTGTCCCAAGCAGGAGCTTTTGTTCCAGCTCCAGTCCTGGATGCAGATGTGGGTGTGGAGCCCAGGGCCATCCCTGGACACAGTTCCCATTTTTGGGGAATTGCCTTGTTTCTGATCATTCTTCCTCTCTAGTAAATGCATCCCCCATGCCCCAACAAGTTTGTAGAAAAGTTGCTAATAAATTATTCTTTTAAGCATTTGGCACAGGATGTTTTTTTCAGTGTGRTCATTTATCATCTAGAAGGATATATAGGGGTAAAAGTGCTGCAGTTCAGTTAAGTCCAAGGAAAGCTGGTTGCTCGAGCTGTGGGAAAAAGGGACAGGTGAATTCAAGCCTTCTCCCCACTGTGCAGGGCTGGACAGCTGTGAGCAGGTAAGAGCCTGAAATAGAAGGATTTGCTCATAGCAAGGCCAGTTTGGAGGGCAAGTGGCACATAAATTATTTTASACTGTGGCCAAAATGAAAGGAATAGTTCCCTGTGGCTCCTGCTCCCACCCCCCAGTGCAATTTGAAACCAAACCAGCTATGAAGCACCTAAATCACCAGTAACAACCAGCAAACTGCAACAAACTGGGATGTTAATCCTTTGTGAGGGGCACTGAGAGATGGGCACAGCCAAGAGAGTTCCAGTCTCTGCTGGATGTTTAACTCACCTTCCATAAGGTGGGACTGCTCTGATCTTGAGACTAAAGCCTCTCTAACAAGGAGAGACAGACTGAACTGATTCACTAGCAGGGAGGGGAAGGTAAATATTTAAAACAAAATTGCTCATACAAGCATCAGGTACAGTGGAAAAAGCTGCTGCCTTCCCTCCAAAGCAGCACTCATCAGCCAGACACTCCTGGTGAAGGTGAGCCCCTGCAATGCTGCAGCAGGCCCTGACAGTAACACTGGACAACAAAACACATAGAAAAGCCAGATATCCCTGCTAAAGATCTAAGACAGCTGAACTCTGCGCCGCTATTGGGTTGTGCTAACACTCAGGTGAAGTCTGGCTGAGCTCTCCTTAAACAWAAAACCATGAACATGAGATAAAAAGAATCACTGACTGATTTGGGTTGGAAAGGGATCTTGAGGATCATCTTCTTCCATGGGCAGGGACACCTTCCACTATTCCAGGTTGCTACAAGCCCTGTCCAGCCTTGGACACTTCCAGGGATCCAGGGGCAGCCACAGCTGCTCTGGGCACCCTGTGCCAGGGCCTCACCTCCCTCACAGGGAAGAATTCCTTCCCAATATCCCATCTAACCTCTGGCACAGTGCAGCCATTCGCCCTTGTCCTGTCCCTCCAGGCCCTTGTTCAAAGTCCTCCAGCTCTTTTGGAGCCCCTCTACACACTGGACTCTTCTGGTGTACTGCATCCTCCCCACCACCTCCTTCAACCTGTGCAAGGACATTAGGACAGGAAAGATTTTTACATCTGTTTATTCAGATAGAAATTGAAAGCAGATGAATGGAGCACAGCCCCACTTCCTCTGCTGCCTCTTCCCCTGACTACAAGAGAGAAGAGGAGAAGCAGGCAGAAAGCAGCAAATAATTTAGTGACAGAAGCATTGTGGTTCCCAGTTCAAACCTCTGCTTTCGGGTATCACAGGGACAGTTAGAGCATCAGTAGGTCAGTCACRGGGGAAACAGGACATTTCCAGCCCAGTGGCACCACCTGGGCACACCACCATCATCTGACAGGTTCCAAACCTGGGTGCAYGAACCAAAGCCTTGTAAACAGGGTTGCAGTGTGCAGCATGCACCAAGGAAACGAYGGCAGCAACTTCCCTTGCAGTGTGCATGGAGACAGCTCTCCTCCACCCTTCACCTTTCTCTGCGTGGAGAAGGGCCCTAGGCACAGCTACCATCTTCAAAGTARCTACAATTTCCAGTATATTTGGACCTTCTCAAGGCATCCTGCYCTTCTTGGGATGGTTCCCTGGCAGGGGTTTCTCCAGGTTAGCTCCTACAGCACCTCTGGGCGCACCCTGCAGGGAGAGGGGCTGGCAGAGGCAAGGTACAGACACAGCCTGGAAACCTGCTCAACCTTCAGGCACCTCTTCTGCTTTGGAAAGGGAATGTCTGACAGGGGTAGCTGGAGGAACTGCTGACCAACCCACCCAGGGCACCTCAAGGGGTTTTACAGCTCAGGGTTTTGGCAGGACAACAGAACTCCCTAGTCACCATGCCAGCACACTGGGGGACAGGCAGAAGCCTGGCACACACCTGGCAGATCTCTGCCACCCTGTTTCATCTTTCCCAGCTCTGGACTGTTTCTCCAGGGCTGTGGAATTCACTTTTCTGGTCAAARCAGCTTTCCTGAAGGTACTTGCTGTAGAGGCTATTCCACTGTAGAAGCACAAGGACTGACTCACTGAGCAACACACACACATTCTCTATTCTTCCATTCCTTCTGTGATTTAAACTGGGATTGAGATGCTCCTCCCCAGCAGCACACTTCACTTCTTGAATTCCCAGTCACTTGGAAGTTCCCTCAATTCCCTTTCCACAGGGTGTGAACAGGAGAGGTAGTGCTGAGTGTCCTGCAGAGCATGAACAGGAGTTGTACCGTAGGGACCTGCACTTCGGAGGCTTCACAGCTGTCTGTGGGACGTGGCTGCTGYTCCTTGGTGTTGTGAGCTGCAGTCCAGGCTGGCCAGTGAGAAGGGAAGCTGCTAAAGGCATTAACTGGACGTTTCTCCTGCTAAATGATGGGTGGGCTCTACTTAAGCTTCAGAGGGGAGTCCCCATGGAAGGATTCAGCGCTCTAACGATTTCCGTGCCTCCCCCGGAAGGCCCAGCTGACCTGCTGATGTAACAGATAGGCTTTGAACTCCCCTAAGCACCACTGCATCCACTTGCAGCAACTGTTTGCTGCTGAGGAAATTCCAGCTGCAGCCAGTGAGGCCGTTACACCTGCTGGGTTCTTCATCCCACCGCAGCTCCGCTCCGASGCTGCACGGAATGCCAGGATGGACAGGAGGCAGGGATGGCAGCAAGCGCCTATGAAAACCGGTAGCCCCAGGCTCTCGAAGGAGCTTCCCTCCCCCCTTCTCCCCACACATACACAAATTTGCAGAGTCAGTTTCCTATTTGTTTTCAAAGGGACAGGATTTCAAAGTCTTCATCTTCCGAGTCAAAGAACCTTTCCAATCTGTCGGCRTCAGAGGAGTCTGCAAGAGAAGAAAGCGCTGCCTCAGTGGGATGCAGTGACCAGCAGCTGGAGGGCATCACAACTTGAGTGCCAAATGSCTACAAGTTTCAAGACTCAATGAAAAACCTGAGTGAGGGCTCTGAGGAGGGTATGAACATATAAGTGGCACGAAAAATGCGCTGGAGGAATTTCACGGAGCACAGAACTGCGTCATCTTCCACAGATCCAAATTCTGCTGCCACTATTTTGTACGACCTTCCTGTGCCCCAGCTCTGCATTACTGCCTCAAGAGGCTCAAAAATAATAGAACTTGCCCAGGTCTGGACTAATATCYGTGAAGACTTCTGTCCCAATTAAGAGATACATTTACCCCTATCTATTAATCATTTCTGCTATAGTTGCCTTTGGTACAACTGTTAAGGAATGTAATTACAACATGCACTCTCCCAATCATACAGCAATTAGTACAGTCCATTTWGTGAGGAAAGGTAATGTTAATTGATCCTGCCTGTCCATCTTTCTAACTATATGGTGAGGAAGGAGCTCACATCTAAAGGGGAAGCAACCTTAACACAGGAGGAAGTAAAGGAGAAACCTGTATTGGTTCAGGCTGGGCAGTCACAGAATCCCAGAATGGTTTGGGTTGGAAAGGACCTTAAGCCTCACCCAAGTTTCACCCCCTGCCATGGTCAGGGACTCCTTCCACCATCCCAGGTTGCTCCAAGCCCTGTMCAGCCTGGCCTTGGACRCTTCCAGGGATCCAGGGGCAGCCACAGCTTCTCTGGGCACCCTGTGCCAGGGCCCTCACCACCCTCACAGGGAAGAATTCCTTCCCAATATCCTATCTAACCTCTGGCAGTGGGGAGCTAATTCCCCTTGACCTGTCTCTGCATGTCCTCTCCAGCTGTCTTGGAAMTMCTTTAGGCCCTGAAAGGGGCTCAAGGTTCAATTACTCCTAGTGAGAGGCAGGACTAACAGTAAWGGAATGGCTGTAGCAGGTGGGARAGGCTCTGCAAGCCAGGCAAGAGGGAGAAGGACAAGCAGGCCATTACAAAAGCATTTTTAAGAGTAGGAAAGACAACAATTAGGGACAATTTAAGACAGGCAAGGATCAATTGACAGTTTGATGGAATTGAGCACTCTTAAGAGCAAAGGACAGTGTGATAAGGAAGGCTTTTAAGGAAGGAGAGACTGCAGGAAGTGCAGGGTGCAGGTTGCCAGGAGGTTGCCCAATGCCTGGTGATGGGACAGCTTTGSCCACACACCCTCACTACTCTTGGCTTTATCTCTGACAATGTTTGTTCATGTTATTAATGCGATAAGCAGAACCTAACAGGCAAGATTAGTGCCCAGCACTTGTCCTTTTTCACACTGGTAGTGGTACGTGCCAGGAAGAAGTGCCTTGTGCTGGAACTAAGCATGACCAGCCCTGTCCTGGAGCATTTTCATTACCTACAAACTCAATTTTCAGCCTTTTCAATGGACACTTTTGATTCCCCCAAGCATCCCTTTAGAAACCAGAGTCACACTGCTGTGACAGCCTCTCAGCTTGTTTTTTTCTTCTGCTCGGTCACTATCACCATTCACAGATTATTCAAAAAATCATCCTGAGACACTGTGGGATCTGCAAACCTCCAGCTAAAAGCCAAAGAACTATATCAATTGACTCAAGAGCTCCAAATGAAAGTCCAGGTGGAACAAGAACATCCTAGAAATCATCATGTACTTCCACACGATTTCCAGAAACCCAAAGGAATGAGCTCACCCTCAGATCTCCCTCCCTGCATGGCCTCACCTGGTGTGAGATTCAGGACATCRGGGTTGGAGAAGTGTGAGGGCTGACGTTCCACCAGCTCAAACATGGGCAGTGCTCCTCTGACCAGGGACAGCTGTGGAGACAGAGCAGAGCCATGAGAACCAACAGCTCTACACTGCTGATGCTCTTCAGGGGGTAACAATGATCTGTTAGGACTTCACTGCAGATGGAAAAATGTTTTTCAAATGTTTTCACTCACATCATCAAGGGAATTTCAGACCTATGCTCCTTCTGGTAGTTTAATAACTATTTTAGTATGCTTAAAATGGGGTCGTGCTGAAGGGGATGTGGTCTCTGTGCAGTGGTTTGGAAACAAGACAATACCTGATATTCCTTTTCCAGGGACAAAGAATCAGAGACTCAATAAAGGTGGAAAATAACTTCAAGATCTTAGTGTCTAACCATTCCCCAGCACTGCCAACATCACCACTAAACCACGTCCCCARCTGCCACATCCACATGCTTTCTGAACACTYCCTGGGATGGGAACTCCACCGCTCCCTGGGCAGTCTGTCCCAATGTCTGACCAGATTTATAAATACAAACCTTCTTGATTTGCTGGCACCAGTCATTAAAGTCTGCCTCTGTGTTGCAGAAAAAGCCCTGAAAAAAAAAAAAAAAGACTTTATCTTTCTATATTTTAGATTGATAATTTCAGACTTAAGGCCCCAACACCAAGTAACATGATCAGGACTGAGAGCAGTTACTACTCCCAACTGCCTTGCTTTAGGAATGTGCCTCACACTGCCTTATTAAACTGAACACTCCACAAAGGCTTGATGTGACCAGGCTATCCAAGTGCTGGAATCATCAATATTTGCTTTACTGCAGAAGGACAACCTGGAGGAACAAACTCCATGGAAACACAGGGCAGGCATCTCAGGTTCAACAGGAAACAAGCATCATATGGATTCAGGAATGGATTCACGTCTGCCCATCAACAGGMCAGAATCAAAGCCCAAACCACACCTGAGAAAACAACAGTGCTCCATGAGGAATGGCATTTCACTGCCACACAAGGGGGATTTCCCTGGGACACACCAGGTTCTGCATGAGGAGCTGCTTTACCAGTGTCACCAAAACCCGGGGCAGCCCTTGCCCAGAGCACAGAACCAGAATCCCCAGCCCATGACCAGCTCCCTGTGGAACAGAGGGACCCCAGCACTGTCCCTGGGGRTGAGGGGGAACAGGAACACACCACAGCAATGGAGGGGTCGAGYTCAGCGATGCTCATCCTGCACGGAGGGTGCTGGCAGTGGAAGCTCTCGTCGGGGAGRCAGCCGCTGTCACCGGGCTCCACCGCCGGCTGCGTGGTGTGGGGATCCAGGTAAATGAGCTCCTCACCTGGGCAGAGGAAAGAACACATCAACAGGGAGAACCGTGCCAGAAGCTGAGACGTGGTGAGATCAAAAGAGGAGGAAGAGCAATGGCAAAGCCAGCTCTCATAACCASACAGAGGAATCACATTCCAGGGACATCTTGCTTTTGGCCACTTCCCCAAACGCTTCTCAGCCAGGCACAGCTGCCAGCAAAACCACGGTGGCCACTCTACTGTGACACCCTGGCACTGTTTGGGTACTGTTCCTGCTCATCCCTTCCTGGGTGAGCTCAAAGAGACCCCAGCAATCTAAAGCACAAACAACCTGACGTCTCCAGCAGAGAGGGAAGGAGAAGAGTAATGAGAGTTTGCAGGGTTTGAGAAACACCTAAAGCACAGTCAAATCCAGCCAAGCCACRGGAGGTCAGCTCTGAATGCAGGAAGCAGGCTCTGTGCACTCCTCTTCACAGACAGGATTGAGTGTTACACAGTGGAAGTTTATGGCCACTGTTTAAATCTACATCACTCAGGTGAAAGGTTCAGCCAGCAGGAAAGGAAAACTCTGCAGCATGCACCACAGGCCAAGCAGGAGAGCTGTGCCACCCCACAAGCATTTCTTTTTAGCCAGGGGGAGATGCTTGKACAGTCTTGGCAGCCCTCTGGGCACTCACCTACATAGCCAATGAAGTAGTGAGCACTGTTTGGCTTCCCTCCGATCACTCCCAGCGACTGGGGCATCATGAAGCAGTGCTGGAAAAGCAACACAGAAAACACACAGCTGACAGACAGTGAAACAGCAGGTGGGAACAAAGGCAAACATCCAAAAATGCAGTGGGAAAGATGGACAGGGACACAGAAAATTAGCAACTCTAGCAGCAAAACCAGCCATTTCTGGAGAAAATCTCCATCAGGCTGCAACATAGGGCTTTTTAGGAACATGGAAGCAGCTCAAAACCGCTTTTAACTGCTGAAAGGAGCAGGCAGRTGGACCAAATGAAAGAAGCTGCACTACTCCAGGACCTGGTATGGGCAAGTCCAGGCTCTGCTGCAATCAAGGGCAAGATCCCTGGAGCTGTCATCAGGTTGCAACAGTGCTCTCAGGAGGGAACAGTCATTCAGGAAACAAAGTTTAAGTTCCTTAACCATTGGAAGCAGCCAAGCATGATTTACCCACTTAAAGGAAACAACCTCCTATGAATTTGAAGGGCTCTTACCAGAGCTCAGAGCTTGTTAGCATTGTGTACCCTGTCCTGTGCACACCCTAAATTCTGCAGCTTCTCAACACTCCAACCTGCAACACCTGACAGTTCTCAGCCTCAGTCTGCAGCACAAACTCCAGCATCAGAGCCAGGGGGAGTGTGCAGCACTATATTAACTAAGGCTCAGGCTACCACCAAGCAGGGTACACTTGTGCTGAACAAAGGCTTCAGCAGGTTGGCACCATCTAAACACAAAGAGGGACTGAGATCAAGCTGTGAAGTAAGATCCTCCAAAGAAAAAAAAAAAAAATCAAACAAAAAAGGTCCAACACCTCAAACTCCCCACCCCACTTTCCTGACCACAGCTTGCGAGATAATCCTTGTCAGAGGTCAGGATGTCTCCAAACACATTTTTCTTTTGCAATTATTTCTGGGTAATTACTTAATTCACAAGAAGCATCAGCCCAGCAGGAATTTAGCTGCAGATTGCCTACCTTTAGTGTTTCAATGTAGGCTTCGTTGATCTCTGTGAGCCCGAGGCGCAGCGGTATCAGCAGCACCAGGGGTTTCCACAGGGAGAGCCGATCTCGGAGCCCCACGTCCTCTGGRCACCCGTTATAGAGCATGTCTGACTCCAGAGCAGAGCATGCTGCAGCTCCAGCACATGGCAGGTTGGACTGGCACAACCGCCCTGCCAAAGCAACAGGAGAACAAAGCAGCACAAGTCACCTCCGTTTCCAGGCTTTGAGTCATCCCTCTGATCAACCTGCAGCACTTAAACCCAGCAAAATCCTGAAGAGGTGGAATGCTGGCACTGTGTGGTGAGTGAGCAGGGATGCTGCAGGGCTCAGCCTCAGCTAAACTCACACCACAGCACGTTATGCTCACAGCTACCAACTGCTGGGCAGCAAAAATGCAAATTCTTCCAGCAAGGTGAGGAACCACCTGTGCCAACAAGCCTGGATGAGCTGATTATCTGGTCAGACAACAGTCCTGAATTCACAAAGCTTGTAGGCAGAAAGAGGGAAGTTCTGGAGTGTCCAACTCCATTAAGTTAATTCATATTCTCTGAAGACAGCATTACAACTTTACACAGGAAACAATCACCTGTAATTAAGTGTTGTAGCAAGACACAAATACGGTATCTGCCTAGAGTAATTATAATTTTCCTAAAGTCCACAAAAACCTTTATAAATTTTATTTGGGATCATTCACAAGCTACGTTACAGACCTAAAGCAGTATGATCATTAAACTCTGTAATTTCAGTATGAGCTTTGCCTCTAAGAGATGGGGCAGCAGAACTCCTTAGGGCATACACATGACATAAGCACCCTGCATCCTCATTCTAAAGGCTTGACAAACACACAGCTAGSCTATAATGCATCCAGGTTATGAAAATTCTGGTCCAGAAAAAACTCCAAGCCTACCTGTCTCACTGGCTAATTTCATTACTTGCTGGGTGTGTGAAAAAAAAACAAACAAAAACAACCTCAACCCAAACCACAAAGAAACCCCCAGCACTTTAATCAAGAAGCCAAGGCAATTAGACAAAAGGCCAGAGGCTCATTTAGTTTATTCCCAGCCTAAACACAATGCCAGGACACTCTAGTAGGKAGGGCATGAGGTAAACAAACACCTTCATCCCCAGCTATTTCAGCCGGGTGTTTGTTCACTGCTGAGAGCTTCAAACCCAGCTGAAYGAGGACAATATTACACCCAAATTTAGGAGAAATAGGACTTTAAAGCCTCAGGWGGAGAGACAAYCTGCAYARAAGTTTGCAKTTCYTCCCTATGCYGTCCCTMAAGGAGGGAGAAGGTGAATGTGTGYCTCTCGTGCACCAACAGTTACCAAAGGTTCTGAGGAAACTCAAAGTTGTTATTTGTAGTGATTTCTCCYGTTAAAACAGGTTCTTTTGTTGCAGCAGCCTGCCTGTCCTGGTGATCTGAAATCAGCTGCCAAGCCAGGGCTGTTGCTGAATGAGCTGTCACTGCAGGTTTCCTCATCAGGCAAAGCACGTGGCAATCCTGCACTGTGGTGTGAACACATTTACCTCCAGTTTTAGCAGCAGAGAGCTTGGCACAGACCAAATTCACCTTGGTATCTGGCAGGCTTTGCAGTTCTGCGGTGCCACAGCACAGCAGAACCTGCCCAAAGCTTCCCAGCTGGATCCAAACCATTTACTGCAAACATATTCCARCAGATCTGACATGACAGCTCTCCTGCTGGCTGCTGCTGGCAGGCACTGGATCCTCACCACCTTAGTGATGRACAGGATTGTCCAATCCCCAGCTGAGATGCCTTTTCTCATAAAACACTGACTCAGAAGGGATAAAGATTTATGTTTCTTTACTGCTGTAGCAAAAGGCATTTCCTGTGAATGTCTGGCTGAACCCTGGCAGTGACTGAATTAACAGATATATGAAACAACATTCCTTCTATTCAYCATGTGTGGGGCACAWGGTATAAACACAAACCTACAGACAYGTAACACACCAGACCTGTTCACACAGTGACTTTCAGGCCCTGGACAAGCAGATTATGATCCACATCTGAGGAAAACAAGCAACACATCCCTGTCCATGACAAACTGTATAGACACAGCAGCATCAGTGCTGAATGGCCAGTGCCTCACAGACAGAGCCTGCAGCACATCCCAGCCTCAAAGCCAGCATGCTTCTGCTCTAGAAGTGATGTTTTCAGGCTAAAGATGAAAGATAAATCCAATTTCTTTTTTTTTTAAATTGGCCTTTGTTTAGGCCAAGGGCCTCAGCATGTACTTTCCTTCAGCCAGTGTCAGACACATTCTCAGCCAGATCCAGCTGAGAYTACCTGACAAGAGCTGTGACTTTGTAAAGTGACTGTGCTGCACTCCAGGCACGAAATGCCTGCTATTGATCCTGACTCTGTGGCAGCCAAGCCAGCCTAAATGATGCCTGCCACCGCCTCACCTGTAACCCTACACCTGGCAAAAACACTGCAAGGTTTGTGCAGAGTGGGCTCACTGCCTCAGCAATCAGTCTAATGCAAGCCATGGGAAGAATGACGAGGACAGGAGTGTGCAGAGCTGCAGCAACCAGCAATGCAGGTGCTCAGCTTTGGTTACTGCAGTGCTGCAGCCACAGCAGGCAGGCTCAGGATGGGCACAAAGAGCTGCTCAACCTCTAGAGCCAGTCTGTGGGCAGGATGCACCAAAAAACAAACAAAAAAAGGGAGGAAAAAAAGGAACCACCAGTGAATATGCCCTAAAATGATGAAAGATCCACTCCAGCTATGGATTGCCTTCTTATCCTGTYCCCATGTCAATTTTGGTTCTTTTCCTCTTCAGTGATGTATTCTAGTTTTCTTTCTCTGTCTAACAGCAGAAACCTTCCTACCAATCATATGAGAGAGGAACCAGCCATTTACTGCTCGCTCCTTGTGGCCATTAACAAGTCTGACATCACCTCCCCAGCAGCTCCCATAGTGTCTGAAGGTCAGCAAACCTCCCCTCCAGATCCAGAGGCATCATCAGGTGAAATCAAAGTCAAACCAGGCCCCATYCCTGGCCTAGAACAGCAATTCTCACCTTGTTTTAGCACACTTGGATGCTGCTTTCACAGATCACAAGTGCTGGAAGGGACCTTAAAGCTCATCCAGTTCCACTCCCTGCCACAGACACCTTCCACTRTCCCAGGGTGCTCCAAGCCCCATCCAACCTGGCCTTGGACACTGCCAGAGATGGAGCAGCCACAGCTTCTCTGGGCACCCKGTGCCAGGSCCTCCCCRCCCTCACAGGRAACAATTTCTTAAAGACAGAACATGCTTGCTGTGCTCTTCAGCTTTTTTCTGGCCTCTTGCTGTCAAGGATACACCACACCCTACCCCCATGTTATACTTACGGATTTCTTCCATCACTACTGTGTTGTCCATGGCTATATGTACTGCCAGGGAACTCCACGTATCAAAAGTTGCAAGTTTTCTACGGGAAAATTAAAAAAAAAAATAAAGGATTAGTACAACCACAAGGTGTATCAGAGAGGAGAAACTGGATTAGGAGAGATTGCTGTTATCAATGATGATGTGAAATGTGCTTTGAACTGGGAACACTGCTGTGAGGCAATTCCAGCATATTCCAGGGAGCYACCTGCTCATTTACCAATGTGAGGGGAGAATGGCAAGGGAAGGGAGGGTGTTATCAAAGGCAGCCCATGCTCCAGTGCCAGGCTCCTGTAAATCAGGAGCTCCCCCACCCCAAGCACCCCCAGAGGTGATTCAGCAGAGGAAAGGGAAAGGGCAGCACTTACCTGAGCACCTGCGCCACCGTGTTGGGTCCGTACCACTGACCAATGGATTTTCCCTCTCCCACTCCCATCTGAGCTGCATCACAACAAAAAAMCAGAATAATGGAATCAATAATTCCACCCACATCACATCCCTCCCTAATCAGGTTTGTATTTAATAGGGAAGAATTCTCCCTTGGAAATGTTATGGAATTGGCAGTATTTACTGTTCATGGGGGTGAGAAGCACATCCTGAAGAACTGTAAAGYAAATCCTTTCCCCAAAATGTAGCAGCACAGAAGTTCAAAGGGCACTGTTGGCTCAGAAGAAGATTTACCCACAGTTTGATCACTAGACCATGCCTGTGACCCGAGTTCTGTTCACTGAAGCCATGCCTTAACACCCCACAGCAAACACAGTAACAGGCTGCTTCTCTGATTTTTCAGGGAAGTTTTTATCAAGGTGAGAGCCTTCCTTAGTCCATTTGCTAAGTAAGCATTTCTTTCTTCTTACCTATCTGGTGAATGGAGTAGTAGCTGTCTTTTTTGTCAATGAAGGCATTAAGAACGTTGAAGTAATTATCCGTCTGCCTCTTCCCTTTTATCCACCTCCAGTCTARGACAAGGGATACATGAAAGAAACATGGTACTTGTTAGCAACCAGGGGCTGCAAGCTGCAGTTCTCTTCCCGTGCTTTGCAAAGTCAATTTTCACATTGTTACATTATTACCAGGCATCTGAGGTATTCCCAACAGYAAAGGGCTCATTTTAAAATAACAGGAAATATTCTTACAGCTGGGATAAAAGACTATCATCCACAGAAAAGCAAATAAACAAACAAAAGATCACAAAACAGAAATATCCCTGGAGAGCTCCCACTAGACTATTCTCACAACMGCCCTGAACTTGAGAAACTTAAGAAAAAGTTACAGAATCCTCAGCAATTGCCAGCTGTGTCCTCGTTATCTCTGCCCTTCCAAATGCTGCCCTAGTGGGAGCACATGGCCCTGGAAGTCAGTGTGGGCTGTGCACTGCTTTACCTCTTCCCAAATGCCTGCAGACCAARGCCTGAGCAAAGATCATCTGGCCACAGCGCAGCATACAGCCCCAGCCCGTRTCAGAGGTGGGACCAGTTCCTCCTGCAAACAAGGACACAAAATCAGCAGGGAAGGAATAAATGAATGAATGGTGACACAGTGCCAGGAAGGACAGAATGAATGGGCAACAGATTCACCAAGAAATGAGGCAGGGAATGAGGAATAGCTTAGCTCACACACACAAGGCTGAGAACCAAAAATGTGGTTTTCAAGGAGTAACTTAGTGGCRTCACTTAAAAACAAATAAACAAACTCCTCTAACAATCACTGAAAGGGGGAAAATCCAAGGGAAAGCCAAACAGCCCAAGAGAGACCTGAATTTCTCACGAGCACAACAGCCCTTGAGCCTGGCTGCAGACTCCCAGCCCAGTTCAGAGACACATTTCTACACAAAGGTACTTGTCAAGGATGACTCTTGTAATCCTCCTCTTGAAGGCAACTCATCATGCAAAACAAACCAGTCCCAGGGRATTCCCACATCAGAAGTGGCTATGAATAAGATTTCAAAGCAAACAAAGTAGTGAGGCCAAAAAAAAGGCACCAGCCAGAAAAACCCTACCCAAGGAATGAAAAAAGGACACATCCTACATGTTGTTGGAGAAAAAGCTGGGTATTAGCTCATACTGGAAAGCGTAAGGCAAAGGACACAAGGCTGGAGCATTTCCCTGATAGACCTTCCAAAGGAAACTGCTGCTCCTCATTGCAGCTCTGGCTGGTACTACAAATGGCAGAGATCAAATGTTCAGTGTGATCACAGCAGGTGAGCTGTGCCTGGGCACAGCTTCTGCAAGTCTTTGTAATGCTGCTTTCTTCTTTTGGTGCTAAACAGGGAGAAAAATCACCTAGAGAACTATTTAATCAGCTTCTCAATGGTCAGCAGTTGCTTTCTGTAATTTCACCAGTAATTCATAACACGTACAAATTCCTAAAGTGATAATGTTTTACAAAATTAGCATTAGACAGGTCCCTAAWCCTTAAATTATTTAAGTGGGCAAGTGCAGAGGGAAGGGACAGTAACAGGGATGACTAAGAAAAAAATACTGAAAAAGGTTTACTGTATGGCATGCAAATCATATGCATTGTGTAAATGGGAAATGACTCAGAAAATGGGGTCTGTCTTCACCCCCCAGCCTTTGATGACTCAAACAGAAACCCCAACTGTGTTTGTGAGCCTGTTAAACATGTGCTAAGCCTTCAGTCTCAAACATATGYTTAACTGCGGTGCACAAGCATGAATTTAAAGGGATTAAACTGCATTAAAGATGTCTCAGAGCTYGTGAGGCAGAGGGCTGCCCAGCAGGGAAAGAACAGCACAAGCCAGAAGGACCAGTTATAAAGAAGCCTCTTTTCCAAACCTGACCCATGTTCCTTTCCCATGGACTTCTGGAGATGACAATGACAGAAGGGGGACATGGGTAGGGTTTGGAATCCCATTCACCTGCCCTTAGATCTCCTCTGGTACACYTTACACCCAGCACACAAACCCAAACCCCAGCAGAGGCAGTGCAGAATAGCTTAAGGAACCAAGACATCCTCCTTCAACTTCCCTGGGAAATATTCCTCATATCACTACAGCTCCTGTGTGTAACAGACACTTCAGGCACCTAACTCCCCCCAGACAAACAAAACCCCCACACACAGTCTGGAGCAGATGCACAAAGGCAGCAATTTCTGGATCATTCTCTAGCTTTCATCATTTTAATCCACTTCAAGCCCAAGACCATCRTTCAATAATATTCCAAACCAGACTGATGTAGGATGTGATGAAGTACAAAAATCCKCCCATGTTGCCTAAAAAAGAGCAGGATTCCCAAACTCCTCCTTGCGTCCTTTAAAAAACCACTGCTATCCCTCCTACCCAAGGGGATGAGGAATTCTCATTATCAGAGAAACAAAACGTCTGTCTGATCAATTAGATGAAGCACATTTTAGACTCTCATGAATGGAAATTATGTTTGTGGGGACTGTTTTATTAGAGGTAACAGGATTATAACAATTTCCAGGATATCTTCAGACTCCTCCAGAGTACATACCAATAGCAGGGAAATTCTTTCTGTAGGTGAACCAAAGCCGAGAGGTCACATCCAACAGGATCTCTTCCTTCTCTGAAAAGAGTTCAGCATGGAAAGGCACGCACATGAGAGTGGCATCAAGACAGCTGAACCCACCTCCCACTCACCCTCCCCAATGACAACAGAATTCTGCTCCTCACAGTCAGCAGTTCCAGAGAGGCAGAGCCTGGCTGAGGAACAGGGCAGTGCTGCTGTGCACAGAGAACTTCCTTTTCCCCCCAAAACAGCTACAATTAACCCAAAGACACTAAAGCCACAGGCAAATTATGAAGCAGCAAACCATCACTCCCTGCCTCCACCACGCTGCCCTCATGATTATGTCCCAACAACTACCATATGGTAACTTTCTGCACAAAAATATTCCAGAGTCCATGGAAATGGCCAGACAGAAGCATGGCAGCTAAAACCCAAGTGCAACACTAACGAAGTCCTCTGGARCCCAAAACCTTTTGCACACAAAATACCTGTAAAAACACTGTATTTCCGGCCAAGGATCCAAACGGGTTCTTTGGTCTCAGGGAAATCTTCATACTCAAACCTGAGGGTGTCGTAGGTAAGAGTAGCTAGAAAGAAACAGGAGAAATGACAGACCTTTCATAACGTCTCCTTTTGTTTTTAAAGYCAGACAAAGCTACAGAATCAGAGCYKCTGTGMCCCAGTGAGTCCCMCCACCCCCAAAAAGCCCCTGGGCTGGCAGGAAATGGTCCTGGTGCCCTGCACCCACCAGCCCTGGGAGGCACAGAGGTGGCCCAGCCCTGGCTCGCTCCACAAGCAGAAAAGCAGCAGGATTTCCAGGTCAGGCCAGCTCCAGGTTCTGCCCTGGGGCAGAAAACATCTAAAACTTCAGCTGGCAGCTCCACCATTTCCCAGAACAGGCACCAGCGTGCACATCATCAGTAGAAGTGTTGATGTTGAGGGCCTCTTTTCCATCGAGCAAAGTAGCCAAAATCCTCTTGCAGAGAACATAAATTTTGAGGGAAGGATAGATACACAAAGCACAGATCGCCTCAAGGTGGGAACTAAACCTTGCTCAGTCTCTCAAGAGGCACCAAATCTAGCAGAAGCCTTTACAGGTGTCACCCCACAATGTGAGGAACACAGAGCTGAGCAGATGTGCTCATGCACGGGTGACAGGCAAACCTYTTGTCTCTTTTACTGGCTCCCTTCAGAGCATGGCATCCATCAGTGCCTAAAGATCCATCCCCTTCCAGGACCATGACAGAACAACCCAGCAGCAGAATTTGCCCTTGGATCAGGGCAGCTTAAGCTGTTGTGCACAAAGTCCAAGGAGCAAGGAGGAAAAAGCAGGAATGGTGGAAAAACCAGCTGTGCTCCACTGCWTCTGTGTTTGGAAACACAGGCTTTGAAGTAGCCTGGGAATTCTGGAAAAGATCCACATGATGCTTTAACAAATCACCTCTAAAATTTAAAGCAGAGCTAAGCCAGGCTGTTCTGTAACTGTTAAAGCACAGATTGAAAAATCTCTCTCACAGTAAATGCAATAAAATCGGTAGTAATGCGAGTTTAATGCAGGATATAAAGGAGTGGCCACAGACTCCTGTCAGCCCTGTTCTYTGCAAAAGCCACCCCTCTCCATGGGACACACCTCACTCTTGGCTTCTCCGGGGTCACCTGCTGCTGCATAAGACACTTTGGCCCCCTGAAGTAGCTCAGCCTTCTATTTAAGGCTCCCTGACCTGGAATTCCAATTCCAAATGTCCAAGAAAACACTCGAGTAGCAGCAGCAGACACCATCAACTACTGTTTAGGSAGGAACCATGGCAATAGATATAACAACAGTTTCCTAAATCAAATTTTGAATCAAACTCTGCCTTAACTCCAGCCCACAAGATTTAAAGCACATTCCTTGTGTGAATTAGTCCTTAAGATTGTTCCAGGCACCTTTAGGATTGCACAGACCCACCCCATGATGTGACTCCTCAGCAAGCTAAAAAAACTGATTCTGCTTCCACAGAAATGTCCCAACAAATTACTGGTCTTCTCCTCTAACAGACTTTAGCAGGGATTTCATTCCCATCTACTACCCAAATTTTCCAATTCCCAGATTTGAAGAGGTAACACATATAATCTTAATTATATTCTTAAAACTGAAGTTCTCAGGAAAGTTTTCCAAGGAATATTCTGTGGTTCATTTTGTCAGCTCCTAAGCCTGTGATATATCCAACTCTCTGTCAGGAGTCTCAAATAGCTTAAAGAAAAACAGTGAAACAAGGATGCTACACAGGAACATCAAGCTATACACAATCCTTCCTTCTCCTTCCCAGCAGCATTGCCTGACCTGATCAAATATCACAACCACTGCAGACACACAGTTTGCAGGGCAGCAGKTCTTTAGCAAAGACAGCATTTGCAAATGGACACTTCACAGCAACTGGAAAAGGACTGCAGGAGCATTTCCCCTTCCCCCAAAGCTCGCACAGGAAGGGGTCAGCAGGCAGAGGGGGTCCCCAGCTGTGTGCTCAGCTAATGCAGCACATGTGCCATGACACTGYRCATKGGGGAGGTGAGTCCCAGGCTTGCARCCCTTCAGCTGAATGCCCAACAYCYGGCTCTGCACAAGGCCTTCTGTGCCTGGCTGTGCATCCCAAAAAGATGCTCAGRCATTTGTGTTGGGATTTGGGGAAAAAATAGTTGAAAAGGCACAGTTAGGAAATATAGGAGCTCAGGTTCCCCCTTCACAGGGAGGAAAATCCAAGAGGTTGCTCCCAGTTAGTATCAAGGACATTATAATGGGAGCAGTAAAWTCCCCACAAGGTTTGAGGTCACTGAGTCTTTCCTTTATGGGCCTCCACCTTCATATGCTCCAGAACCTTTCCAAAGTCCATCCACTGTGCTATTGCCCAGATGAATAATAAATACGAGCCAGTGGGACCCAAACAACCCAGGCAGGGCACAAAGAGTGTTAAGTGAAGCCTTTCTCTCCTTCTTACAGCCAGACATAAAGAAGAAAAATACATCCAGAAATCCACCAAGCAGAAATCCTGTTTGAAGCTGCTCCTCTCCGAGCTGCAGAAGCCGGGTGAGATCAGCACATTTCTCAGGCAGTGCTCCAAAACTTCACCTTCAGAAAGCCCTCGGTCTATTTTAATTACCGACCTCTGAGCATCCAGGACAGTGGAGCAGCAGTTTCCGCAGAGAGGGATGCAAAGTCTCTGCACATCAAACACAGCAGCTCAACTTCACAGGGATTTATCACTAAAAAGCAGTGTCAGCCCTGCACAGCTCACCCTGAAAGGCAGCCTCGCTTTCCAGGAGCCTTGGACACACTGGGAATGATGGGAGGCTGGCTGMATCGCTGCCCCATGGGCAAACCTTCCATGGGATCTGCAGAACACCTCAGCCCAGAAAAAATCAGCAGAAAAGGCAAAGCTTTGTACATGTCACAACAGAAACCCAGAMTGRTTTAGGYTGGAAGGAACCTGAAGGCTCATCTCATTCCACCCACCCCTGCCAGGGCAGGACAYCTTCCACTGTCCCAGGSTGCTCCAAACCCTGTCCAGCCTGGCCTTGGACACTGCCAGGGATCCAGGGRCAGCCACAGCTTCTCTGGGCACCCTGTGCCAGGGCCTGCCCACCCTCACAGGGAACARTTCCTTCCCAATATCCCATCTAACCCTGCCCTCTGGCAGTGGACAGCCATTCCCTGTGTCCTGTCCTTCCATCCCTTGTCCAAAGTCCCTCTCCAGCTCTCCTGGGGCCCCTTTAGGCTCTGGAAGGGGCTCTCAGGTCTCCCCAGAGCCTTCTCTTCTCCAGGCTGAACACCCCCAGCTCTYCCAGCCTTTCCTCACAGGAGACATGCTCCACTATCTCGACACAAGAACAATTCTCTAAACACACAAAATTAGGGTAGAAGGTGAAATTTCCCCTCTCTTCTTATATACTTAATCAGCACAATGAACTGCTCGAGATAAACACATTATCCCAACTTGTAACAAACACACCCAGGGGCACAGCTGGGTGCTGGGAGCAGCCCCTGAGTGCTGCTGTCAGTTTGCACCTGTGACAGATGCCAACTTCATCTCCCATACCACACCAAAGCCACTGCTTCCCCATCAACTTTGGGAAACAAATAACAACAAGTGAAGGCTTGAGTGACTCAAACAGAAACAAAGCAGGTGATTTTCCCAGCACCAAACACCTTGGTCCCAGTCTGCCTGCTGAAAAAGGTCTCAGACAAAATACTGAAGCTGAGCTTTGGAGTGTGGCACTGAAGGAAAACCAGGCTTTGCCACACCTCCCTTCCCAAACAGATCCTGGGGCTTCTCTGTTCTCTGGAAAGGCCTGGCTCTCACGCCTCCCCAAATCCTTTGGCCTCCAGAAAAGAATCAGAAATGAGATGGATGATCTCTCCTTTAGCTGATACAGGCAGCTCACCCGAGGTAAAGGGAAAGGAGGAACACAACTGGATGTGGAACATTTCAMAGAGAGTCAAGAAGGTCAATTTACTACTTAAATAAAACATTGCTGGAAAACACCAAACAGGTCAAACCCTTCCTTCTGCCCTTTGCAGAAGGAAGATTAAATCCTTTTCTTTCCCCTAAGCTCTTTCAAACAAGACAAATCCTGATAATCTGAACACCAACAAGGGGTTAAGAGACAGACAAAATATGAAAGTTAGACTACTGGAGTRCAGTGCTTTCTTGAAGGCCTGGAGCAAACAGTTCCAAGCTCTGCTGTCAGGTCCCTGACCATGTCAGGAGCAAGGCTGGACACGAAAGAGCTTAAGCCCAGAGATTCTYCTTCTCCTCCTCCTCCTCTCCCAGAGGAGATCCAGCCCCACAGAGAAGTTTTCCGGCTGACACCAAGGGAAAGCAAACCCATCTCCTGGGTCACGGGCTGCAGGTTCACTCAGCGGAACGCGTTTGGTTCCCAGGCGTGACACTGGAGCCGAGGACGCTGTCAGCCGGACCACGCTGACAACAGCAGCGGCACGAAGGCCAAAACAAGTCCGGACAGCCCTGGGGAGGGACGGGAGCCATGGATCCCCGGCACACCCGTGCTCGGCGATGCGGAGGAGGAGCCCACGGCGCACAGGGAAGCGTTTGTTATGATGGAACAACGCTTATCTCTGCCGAGGGGGGTGGCAGCTGCTACTACGCTGAGGCTGGAGGGAAGCGGGTCCCAACACAAGTGCCAAACACTTATTTCCACTTTTACCTGCACGAACCCAAAATTTCTACCACAAACAGCTTTGCTGGGGCCCTTACTGAGGGTGATGAGCGGCTGAGGTGCCTTCTTACCCCTCCACGACGCCTTCTCACCCCTCARAAGTTACCTTCTTATCCCCAGACTGCCTTCTCGCCCCTAGAGCCCCCCTTGAAGAGCGGGGCACAGCGATACCAGCCCTGCCACCGCCCCCCGCTCCGGTTCCCCTCCCGGGCAGCCCCGACCGGGGGCAGAGCTCCGAGCTTTCGAGGAACGACGCCAGCAGCGAGGCTGGGGAGGCCCGGAGGGACTCGCSGCCCGGCTCCGGCCTGTGCCGGCCCAACCCGGCAGCCACGGAGCCACCGCCTTCCCGTTCGCCCCGCCGGCCGGGCCCCGGAGGGCCGCGGCTCCCAGGGCCGTGCCCAAGCGGGGGAGCGGAGCCTTCCCCGCCGCCCGTCGGGGAGGCCGCAGCGGGGAGCCGGGGACCTCGAACGGCCGCCGGGCCGGGGCAGGCCGAGCAGTCCCGAGGGGAAGCGCGGCCGCCGCGCCGCGGGCAGGGCAGGGCAGGGCAGGGCAGGGCAGGGCAGGGCAGGGCAGGGCCCGCCCGGGACCCACCTGCGTCCATGGCGGCCCCGCCGAGGCTGCGGCCGCCGCCGACACTCACGCCCGGCGCGGTCCTGCGCTGCTGCTGGCGCGACGCGCCGCGTCCGGCCAATGGGAGCGCCGCTCGCCGCCGGCCCCCGCGTCCATTGGCTGTCGGTGGCTCTCGTCACGACTCGGTGCGCCGCGCCGCTGTCGCCGTGCTATGGGGGCTACCATGTTGCCGTACRGAGAGGCAGCGCGGAGCCTGGGGAGGTGGTGGGCCGGCGGCGGGGCCGGAGCTGGAGTGAGACGGCGGCGCACACTGCGGGAGCTTTGGTTCTTGCGTAGAACGATGGTGGGCGCGTCCTGTCACACGCATACCTAGGGAAGGTGTGATAAATGGGCGCCGCCATCGTGTTGTACGGAGCCGGCCGAGCCCCGCCCCTCGTTCCCCGTGATGGTAACCGCCTCCACCATGCTCGCGCCACTCGGTTACGCCTTTCACGGCTCGGCTGCCACGGATCGAGCGGCTCGTCGGGAGGCGGACGGCCAGCAGCACCGACGAGGCAAGCGAGAGGCGCCGGGAGCGAACCCCTTCTTTCCCCACCTGCCCCGCGCCGTACGGCTGCAYCCCGGCCAAAATGGCGGCGGCCATGTGGCGGCCGCCATGTTGTGCCGTACAGAAACCCCTTCCCCAGCGGCGAGGGGCGCYGGGGTGACCCGGCTCCGCCATCTTGCCGTACGGCGGCGCGGCGGGGCCGGGGCGGGCCCGGCCGGCCGAGGGCGGCGGCGGCGGCCGGAGATGGTGATCTGCTGCGCCGCCGCCAACTGCTCCAACCGGCAGGGCAAGGCGCGCCGCGGCGCCGTCTCCTTCCACAGGTAAGGGCGGCCCGCCCGGCTCGCCGCAAGTGCCGTGGCCGGGCCGCCCGCGTCCTAGTCCCGTTGCCCCCGCTGGGCCCCCGCGGCAGCAGCTGCCCTTTGTTTCCCTTAGGGGAGACCGGCTGGGGCTCCCGGAGCCTCCAGCACCGGCCGGGCAGCGGGAGCGCCCCTCGGCGCGGGGCCTGGGCCCTCCCCGGCCTGTCACCCCGACCCTTCCCCAGGGTGAGCCCCCGCGGGCCGCGCTCCGCCCCGTCCCTCCCTGGGGATGCTGCCGGAGCTGAGTCCCCGGGGAAAGCCCCCATCGCGCCAGTCCCACTGSACACGGAAGCTGCTTCCCCTACTCAGGGGCTTCCTTCCACTCCAGGCATTYGTACACCTAATTAAATGTTATTAAACAGCCGGTGTAAGCAGCGCCCGGGTTACGGAGGCAGCGCCGGGCAGCGTGTTGGCTGAGCTGGGTGTTTTGGTGGCGGTCACGTCCCCCTTCCTTTTGGACAGGCTGTTCCTCGTGGGGCTGGTGAGCTGAATAATGGGTCGGTTGCCGATGGAAATGGAAACACCACCTTTTAGTCTTGTGCTTTTTGTGGAACTGTTGACATAGCGAATGAATACCAAATATTTCAGCCCGAAGTGAAATAATTTTTAAATGAATGTAATTTAATTCATAAATGAGCGTAACTTACCAAAAAACAACTTTCCCCAGAATCAACTAAATCGAACCATCTCCTTGGACTTGGTCATCTTGAAGGTCTTTTCCAACCTCAACAGTTCTATGAATTCTATGGTGGTGTGACTCTCAAACCCTTCTGATTTTGAAAACGTAGCTTATTTTTTCATGGGTTTCATCTGTTCCTTCTCTAGATTCCCTCTGAAGGACTCAAAGCGCTTGATTCAGTGGCTGAAAGCTGTTCAGAGAGACAACTGGACTCCCACCAAGTATTCCTTTCTTTGCAGTGAGCACTTCACCAAAGACAGTTTCTCCAAGCAGCTGGAAGACCAGCACCGGTTGCTGAAGCCCACTGCTGTCCCTACCATCTTCCAGCTCGTGGAGAAGAAGCACGACAAGCTGGATTATGTCAGGAGCCGAAGGAAAATAGCCAGGCAGGTGCCGGTGCGGGATGGGGAGCCCCCGCGGGAAGGAGGCGGTGAGGTAGCGCAGAGAGCCCCGTCTTCTGGAGAGGACTTCATGGTGATGCAAGGGACGAAGGAGATGGAGGAGGCCACTCTGAAAGAGGAAATGGGATTGATGTCCGGGGAAGAAGAGGCCCTCCACAGCCAGCTGGATGGCCCTCGGAGAAGGACGTTAGGGGATAATTTGGGTGCAAAGGCCGGAGCGCAGAAAAAGCCCGAGAGGTCTCCTGTGGAGGACTGTGCCAGGGGCAGCAGGGCGGGCAGCTGCGTGGCGGACAGGAGCGGCGTGTCGGTGGACGACTTCACCCCTCCTGCCTCTGGCGCCTGCAAGTTCATCGGCTCCCTCCACTCGTACAGCTTTTCCTCCAAGCACGCCAGGGAGAGGCCGGCTCTCCCCAAAGAGCAGCTAGAAAGGAAAAGACCAAAGAGAGACGTGGAACCGAGCTGCAGCAGCCACCTTTTGGGACACGATAAGGCCGTGGCAGAAGTGTCCCCGACGTCATCCCTCACCGCCACCCCCCAAAAACCCTCGCAGGGTCCGTCGGCGTCACCGGCGGACCTGACCCCTCGGCCGGCCACCGAGGCCGTGGTGGGACAGAAGGGTGACACGGACGCCAACCCCATGTCCATCAACGAGGTGATCATGTCGGCCTCGGGGGCCTGCAAGCTCATCGACTCGCTGCACTCGTACTGCTTCTCCTCCCGGCAGAGCAAGAGCCAGGTGTGCTGCTTGAGGGAGCAGGTGGAGAAGAAGAACGGAGAGCTGAAACTTCTGAGGCAGAGGGTCAGCCGCTCCGACAGCCAAGTCAGGAAGCTGAAGGAGAAGCTGGATGAGATGAAGCGGAACAGTTTCCCTTACTTGAACAGCCCGATATCCCAGGACTGTGGTCAGTATTCCCAGGGGTGCTGCACTGAGGTGGAATTTCCTGTTTTCATAGTAAAGGTGTCATGGTTAAAAGGTATTAGAAAGGGACATTTTGGGAAGGAGAAGTAGCAGCTTGTATCAGACCAATGGATACATATTAAAGAATTCGCTTTATGGGCACACAGATTGGTTCTTATATCCCTAACCTTTCCAACATGTGGAATGGGAAGTTAGGTCGTGGCATTGMAGGCAACTCTCTTGATGAATTTATTTTCTTTCTGGATTGTCTTAACTTGTTTTTGGCTCAGTGACTCCTGTTGGGATTTTCCTTCTTCCTTTGGAGCGTGTCTGTGATTTTTTTTTTTTTTTGTGTTAATGAGCTGTCCTAGCAGCAGGTATCTGGGAAAGCTGTTGTTGTCTTCAGTGGCATGAGAAGTAGTTTTGATCTTGAATTTCATATACTGCATTCAGGATACAGGAAATATAAGTGAGGTGGGAGGTATCAAATATGACCATGTCGTGATAGACGTTGAGGTCACAATTTGTGAGCACGTCTGTGTTTACTTTGATCCTTTCCTCCATCAGAAGGCAGAAGAAGTCTGGAAGCAGATAATAAAGCAGGGAGTGATGAAGAATGCTTCTCTATCAATTGAAAAATAATAATTCAGCACCTGAAAGCATAGAGAAGCTCAGTGAGGGATGAGGTCATGTAAAAAGTTTGTTGCATAGAGATCAAATTGGGCCATAACCTTCCTTCTTGCAAGAAAAAGTGTCTTTTAATGTCCACTTTGTGCATAGTGACCGTGGTCGCAAGGTGCAATTTAGGGCAAGAATTTAGGACCATCTAATAGTGGTTTGTGTGTGGCTGCTGAGAAAACATGGGGTTGCCTTGGGAAGGATTTGTGACGTGGGGCTTGCTTGGAAAAGTTGTCACCCATGGAAGGTTTGGTGTCTCCAGATGAATAATTCTCACCTTTCCTTTTGGAGAAAAAATCCATGGCTTCTTCTGGAGCTGTTGGATACAGTCAGAAAGGTGATACTGCCATGTACAGGCACATTCTTCAGGCTGTTGTAGCATGGCCAGTTTCCTCACTGAAAGAGGAAAGTAGACCCTAACAAAATTCCGAAATTCATGGTATCTTTCCCATTTGTATCTAATTTTCCAAAGTACAGGAAAAATCTGTTTTGGGTTGAGGGGAAAAAATTTTCCCCTGGAAACCAGTATAGTCTTGTTTGTACCTTCTGGTCTGCCTTTTTGTATGGTTTAGGCATTAAACTAAGGAAAACAAGTACAATTTTAGGGTTCCATAGTCAGGTTTTATATATATATATATATATATATATATATATATATATATATATATATATAATATACATGTATATTATATATATATATTTATGTTTGTGTGTATGTATATATATATATAATATATTTATTTACATATTATATTAAAAAAGGTGTCTAGCCTTGTTGGAATACCTTCACTGACACACTAATTGCAGAAAGAGTATCTTTAAGGATGTTTTTCTTTATTCTGGTAAGCACTATGATTTTTCTGCTTTTTCCCAAGATTAATGTTTTGATGCGTGTCTTTGAGAAATTAAAATTTCATATTCTTGTAAAAGATATTCTTAATATATGAGTTACACATTCTATTTTATAAGGGGAAAAGTAATTTTTCCTAATGAATTGACCAATTCTTATCCATTCTGCCATCTTTTATCAACAAAACTGGAGMTGAGTGTGTGAAAATGAACCATTGTGGCAATTGTAGCTTGGCATGATGGGAAGTTTATATGGAACCTGTTGTCTGGGAACTTTTGTAAAGGGTTTGTTGGTGGCTGACTGGCTTTTTTTTTTTAATTTATTTTTTAGCTTAATCTTGGTGCTCTTCTGTTTTGCACTTTTTCATGTTCTCATAGTAATAGTTTGTGGCACTGCAAATAGCAGATGAAGTGCAGCCAGCTGCTGCCAGGCAGAGTCTGGTTCATGCCCAGACACTGAGTTTTACTTTAATACAAAGCTGAGTTAAGAAAGGCTTTTCATATTCATCAAAATACAGTGGGGTAGCACATTAGGTTAATAATAATGCTGGTCTTTGTTAATAGCTCTTCTCAGCTGTCCCAAATCATCTGAAGTGCGGTTGAAGTGATGGTTTTAGCTGTGAACCTGAGCCTGCATAATTTTTAGTTTCTGCTGAAGGCAGTTCCTTGAGTATAAGTAGCTGACTGAGCTGACTGTGCAGGTTGTTACCTGTCTGCATCCCTGACTTTCAGCCATTTCCACAAAATCCYGAGCACCAAAAACCAGCTTTAGGCCCACACCCACTGAGCAGAACTTCATTTCGGTGCCGGTTCTCACATATTTCTGTCTGATGAGACAAATAAATTTGTGCTGGCTGTATCCAAGCTGCAGCAGGCTGGGAAGAGCAGGTTGCTGCAGGATTGCTGTGCAGCAGTGCCTGCCAGCCACACTTAAGGCCGGGTGACTCAGGCTGGGCTGGTGGCTCCCAACTCAGGCTGTCACCATGTGCTTGGGTGGTGTTTCCCAACCTGTCTCACCAGGGGGATCGACTCATTGGTTTAGGAGAAGCCTGGGCTGCCATGGTGGCCTTTTCCATCTAAATTTTGAATTTAGTCACTGGTTTGGTAGGAAAATGTTCCCTTCCTTTTCATGGGCTGCTTCTGAAGTGCGTGGAGCAAAGGCTGAGTGAGGAATGCTGGGCAGAGGAGAGCGTTGCACCAAGCAGGACATGGTTAGGTGTAGCTTTTAGAGGACAGCAGGATGCCATGGGAGAAATCAGGGAGAGTCAGGGATGTGTCCTGGGGAARGCATGAGTGTTCCAACAGTGCTGTCTGACCATCTAGTGAGAGCATGAAGCTCTCGAGGTGTGCTCACTCAGACATGACATCCCTGCTGCTCCTTCCGCAACATCAACTCCTCTTACCGTGCCCCAGTTTGGTCTGGTCACAAAACTACATCTCCCAGCAGGCAGCAGGACCAGGGTCTTGCCCAAAAATGAGATCACTTCCCTCAAAGCCATCTTACCACCCTGCGCAAAACACTTTCTGGGGGCAGAGGGGGCTGGTGGCAGAGCAGATAGCAAAATATCTACGATTATGGCTCAGCATGGAGCAAACTCAGGTAGGATTCCATGGGATTCGAGTTTCTGTGTTCTTCAGGGAGGTAAAGCTCTTAGAATTCTGCTGCGTGGGCTTATGAGGGGCCTCTTCCATGCTGCATGTCTGTTTTCATGAAGGTCATATTAAAGGCAGGAGAGTTTGCAAAATGAGTTTGTGTGAAAAATAGTTAGAACTCTGCTAGGAATCTGTGGGAAATGATAATTCTTTCCAGCTTGGATTTGTCTTGGAATATTTGTGCAAAGCCAGCATAGAAATGGGGTAATTTACAGTACTTTTTACATGCAAATGAAGCATGGTCGGTGAACTTTGGGAACAACAGAAGGACTTGGAACACTTAATGTGTGGTTTTGTGCAGAGATGGAGTCCTGATGCCGGGTCTTCAGGGGTCTGAAGTGGTGTTTCCCAACGAGGTAGTGACAGATTTCCATTCATGTTGCAGAAAACGAATAGCAAAATCCCATTCCTCATTGGCAATGGTAGAGGTGCTTTCACCTGATTGAGAAGAATTGGACCAGCAGTGGGCCCATGTCCAGTTCAGCTTGAAAATGAAATGTGTCTGCTGGGTCATGGMGGTGTGCTGTCAGGGAAACTGCCTCTACCAGGTCAGGCAGCTGTGYGTTAACTTGGAGATAGATTTTGGAAAAGAACTGCTCTTATGCTGAGACAGCAGGTGCTGCTTGTGGTTTTCTTGTGTGCCCTACTGGGATGGGAACAGCTGGGGTGGAAAGCTGGTCATAGAGTGGATGTTAGAAGGAAGAAAGAACAAGGGAGCTATAAAGTAGASTGAGAGTGAGATAAGGAGTAGGAATGTGTGTGCATAGGTTAAGAGTGGGGCTGAATCCATGGCAGAAGGTATCTTGAGAGAGACTGGGTGAGATGTCACTGTGGCCTGAGCRTCTGGGAGGTGAACTGTTTTGGGCTCTGCATGGGAGCCAGCAGTGTTGAGGAATGCCAGCTTTGGGRCTTGGTTGAGGAAGGTGGCTCTTTGACCTCCCACTTGGACAGAAAGATAGTTGGAAGGGAGGAAACAAGACTTTTTGCACTGCAGTTGTTTTTTTTTCCAGTGGGATGGTCTTGTTCTTTCCAGGTTTTTTTGCCTGATAGTCTGTAGAGTTTGTGAGTTAAGCATTTAATTCMGCAGCGAGTCGGCAATGACTCACAACAAAAAAACAGCTTGCAGCTAGGAAGCAATGAAACAGCAAACTAAGGAAAAACTTGAGAGAAAGTAGGACTGAGTTCAGGTAGGGTGTTTGCTTTCTCATCATAGAGTGTAATTTTAAAACTGTTTTCTCTATCTTTTGTAATGTAGAACTCTGGCAGTGACTACAGGCGTGCGAGCATTTGCCACAGGAGCAATACCACCTTAGTACTTGGCTATGAAATTAATGACTGAGTCTATAACATGAAAATTTGTGAAAATAACAACATTCCCAGCTTTTGGAGCAGAGAGGGATGATCTGTTCAACAGCTGGTCTGGTGACACCTRGTGGGATGCATCWTTCTCAGGGGAAAAAYGAGTTCTAGCACAGGAGCTGGCAGRGCTTGTTGACAGGGCCTTACACTAGCTTGGAAAGGGGAAAGGGACAATGCCAGGGTCACCAGWGATGAGCAATGGGCTGGAGTGCCARAACTGGAGGAAAGGAGCACTAATGGRATGCCTCAATCTGTTTCACCAGGTGTTGGCTACAATGWACCACACCAGAAATGTTTCTGCATTAATTCACCCAGCATGAGGGTACCAGTGAGGAGGTGRAGCTTTGGCCCAGTCCCAGAGATCTGACATCACTGGCATAAGTGAAACCYGGTGGGATGAGTCCTGTGGTTGGAGGGCCCTGATGGACAGTTCCAGGCTCTTCAGGAAGTACAGGCAGGGCAGGAGAGGCAGAGGGGTGGCACTGGATGTATTGGAAGGGTTGGAATGTCTGGARCTCATTGGCAATGGCACACYRGCAGCCTTTGGGTAAGAATCAAGGGGCAAACAAATAATGCAGATGTCACTGTGGGAGTCTGCTCTGGACTGCCCAGCCAGGACCAYGATAATGACAAATTATTCTTTGAGGAACTAAGGGATGATTCCAAGTCGGTTGTGCTTGTCCTTATGGGGGACTTCAACCTGCCAGAAATTAACTGGGARCATCACACAGATGTTCCTGAGTTCAGAAGGTTCCTAAAACACCTRCATGACAACTTTATGGAACAGGTCCTCAGGGAGCTGACTTGGAAAGATGATCTTCTCGATCTTCTGCTTGTCAACAGAGAGGGTCTTGTGAGCAAAGTGAACATTGGGACCATCTTGGCCACTGCAACCACACAGCCATCAAGTTTRAAATATCTGGTGACAGGAGGAAAAGTGCCAGAAAAACCTCAACTCTGGCCACGAGGAGAGTAGACCTCAGGCTGCTCAGGGAATTAGTGAGTAAAATCCCCTGGGAAAATATTTTTGCAGGTGCTGGGGTCCATTAGTGCTGGTCAGTGTTTAAACATCATTTCCTAAGGGTGCAGGAATAGCAATTCYTATATGTCAGAGGTCCAGCAGGTGAGGCAGAAGGCTGGCTTGGCTGAACTGGGATCTTCTCTTGGAAATAAGATGGAAAAGGAAGGTGTGTACCCAGTGGAAGCAAGGTCAGGTGATGTGGGAAGAACATGGACATGCTGCTCTGCATCTGTTGGGAGGAAATTCATACTGGCAAAGCTCAATTGGAGTTAAAGCTGCCAGAACTGTGGAGAACAACAAAAATATTTTTTTTCAAATATATAAATGGCAAMAAATAAGTTGAGAAATAACATTGGCCTGTTCTAGGATGAGGATGGTCACCTCACAAACAGGGACAGGGACAAGGCAAAGATGTGTAATGCTTTCTTTGTCTTCAGCATGGATGATGGATCTCAGTTCTGTGAGCTGGAGGACCATACTGTGGGAGTGATCAGCTCCCAGTTGACCTAGGAGTCTTGGGGGATCTGCTGCTCCATCTGGATCCCTACAAATYTGTGGAGCCTGATGGGATTCATCCAAGAATYCTTGAGGAGCTGCTGGTGTCAATGCAATACCTCTCTCGATTATTGTGGTTTTTGAGTAGTCATGGGAATCCGGAGAGGTTCTAGCTGACAGGAAACTGGTGAGTGTTGTCTCAATTTTCAAGAAGGGCAAGGAGGAGGACTCCAATCAGTCTCAATTCAGTGCCTGGTAAAATCATGGGAAAGATTATGCTGGCAAGTACTGAAAAAYATGGGAGGACAACACAGGCATCATTTAGAGCCAGCACAGCTTCATGAGGGCAAGTCCTGCTTGTCAAACCTGATTTCCTTCCATGACAGTCTAGGAAAGCCAGGAGGTGGCATCTTTTGGGAYTTCTTCAAAGCTTTTGCCACTGTCTCTTGCAGGATCCTTCTGGATCTGTCCAGGAAAAGATTTTCACCCAGAGGATGGCTGGGCATTAGAGCATGCTCCCCAAGGAAGTGCTCACAGCACCAAGCCTGTCTGAGTTCAAGAAATGTTTAGACAATGCTCTCCGGCACATGGTGTCATTCTTGGGGTGTCCAGTTCAGGGCCAGGAGTTTGACWCGATCCTGACAGATCCCTGCCAACTCAAGGATATTCTGTTAGGGAGCTAGAGCACAGCAGTGCCAGCAATGTTTTGCTGGTTTGCTGGGGAGAGCAKCAGCCAAGTGCCTGAAGGGGTGCAACTCGCTGGGCAGAGCAGCAGAGTGTAAAGCCACCTTGTATACTTAAAAACGAACAAAATATGCTGAACAAGGCTGCTCCTTAATTACCAGAACCTTGATGATGATGGTTTAAACTCAGTGATCAGCTGTGCTGCTGAAGAACTGCAGGGAACTGCCCTATAGATGCTACAGACCTTGCGCTTTGAGGACTCTGGGAGTTAGTTTGGGGATTTTTTTGGGGGGGTTTTGGTGGTGTTTTTTTGTCGGTCTTGTTGTTTGTATGTTTTTTTTTTTTTCTCAAGTCTTCTGCAGGAAGGGTTCCCCAGCTCAAGGAGATATGTTAGCTGCCTTGTTAGCAACCAGCTGGCTGCTCACTGTGGCTTTGCTGATAAAGCTGTGCAGGAATTGGTGCCAGCAGAGCTTTCTGTGCCAGGGATCCCACTCAAGAGCTGTGCAGACATGGCCTGAGGGGGCTGTCCAGCTGCCCTGGCTGCTTTGTCTCATGGCAGGGAGAGCACGGTGTCTCCTGTTGCACAGCCTGGACTGCTGGTTCAAGTCTGCCTGTGTTACAGGGCAGGGTGGGATCTGACCTGTAAACCCAAGATGTAGCAACAGTCCATGGGGTGAGTTTGGAGGGATGGAACGGGGTCAGGTGGTGAAATGGAGCTGACCTGTGTGCTCAGGGCCTGGGCATGGCAGTTGTGGCCTGAGTGGCTTCCTGAAGGAAAGAGAGCAAGGTGATCGGGTTGCTTATGGGTGTGTGGCTTTGTCTCCCAAACTGTTACAACTCTTGAGTGTCATGGCTGATTTCAATGAGATTTTGTAGCACCACAGGATGGTTTGGGTTGAAGGGACCTTAAAGCACATCTCATTCTAAGCCCCTGCTGTGTGCAGGGACACCTTCCACTAGACCAGGCTGTGAAGGAACAGGGTCCTGGAGATGCTGGATCCCTAATGACTTCCAGAAAGTGTGTCATCTGGTAGGGGAAGGTGGCTCCAGGAATATCCTTGTTAAGGAAGAGGATGCAGAGAGAGCTTCCCTGTCATGAGGTAAAAGAGGAGCTGTGCATATGAAGGCAAGAGAATCAGCATTAAGGGGAGCCATCTGAGTGTGAAGCTTTAAGCATGCAGAAGGGTGACCAGGGTCTCTTGCCCTGCAAATTCTCAGATGTCATTTGTGTTCTTGATATCATCACACATTTACTTTTTAAGCCACGTTAGTAGGTTTTTTGTACAAATGATGTGCCAGGAGTTCAGACCTTTATAAAGGGATGTACAGGCTGCTTTGTCAGTGTCAGATGAGTTTCTCGTGACAGACTGCATCTATAAACCTGAAATTTGAAACAAAGCAGCTCAGCAAAGAACTTTTTGTTGCTACAGTCTTACATTTACCTGTCCCAACCATKACATAAAAAAGCAATTTTCTTTTCAAATGGCTATTTTTTTTTATGAATTCAATCAGGTTCTGTCCTGTCTGCCTCCCCTCTTGCTTTTTTCCCCTCCCAGCACAAAGGCTGCCAGGAAGGAAAAAAGTTTTAGTCTACCAGTCAGAGTCCAGCACTGAAGGTAATAAGAGCACTGCATGGGGTGAGATCAGGATGTCTGTACTCCCCTTCACTTCACTGAGTTCCTGGTCCTTATTCACTTCTGCTGCTCTTAAGTTTTCCAAGCCACATGAGAGCTAAAGAACTGATTGGCTTTGCTGCCATCTAGGTGGTTGGAAAAGTAATAATGGTCACTTGGCTGTGTTGTTTGCCCAGGTGCCRGAGACTTCAGAATGTACAGTTACATCTTCCCTTTTCAGCTGGCTGGRATTCCAGCTCTTTGGAAGTGAGACTGGTTCCCTGGGTCAGGCACCTCCAGCCAGGCTGGACRCTGCACAGCAAGGCARTGGGGTCAAGCTGGGGGTGCTGGAAACCATCAGGTGGCTTCTCTTGGTTTAGAACCAAGTCTGAAGAGTGGGAATGGGCAAAGTAGTTCCTTTCACCTGTGTTTTGATGCTTTTCAAACATTYTGATGGTTTTGCCTGAAATGCAAGCGGAAGCAAAGGAAGTGCTGTGTGAAAGCACTGTGGTGATAGAAAGCATCCTGCTCCTGGGATGCAGACCCAGGAGAGGGCAGCAGCAGCCCAGRCTRCAGGCTCCTGCAGCTGTTCCAGAGCTTTGCTTTTCACTTCCTCAGTGGGAGATGAGCCTGCAAAAAGCTGGGAAAGAAATGCAGGAGGGAGTGAAAGGCAAACAGCAGTCAGAGGGAGGAGCAGTATGCTCCTTACCCACAGAACTGTGTGCTCTCCTCGTGGAATTGGAAAGGTGAGCACAAGGAAACACTGTCTGCTACACTGACACTGCTGTACAGAATATGGAGTGCCTTTCCAAGTCCTGGGGAAGCTGCTGGGGAATGCACAGGCTGACAGGACGCTCAACAGATCTTGGCTCTGATGCTGGAGACTTTTATCACCTATTTCCTAGTAAGCTCTCATGTTTCCTCATGATGCCTCCTTTGCAAAACACTTGAGGATAAAGCAGAGTAAGTAGCAGCACTTAGCTGACATGGCCTAGCTTTTAAGACCTGCTCTCTGTGGGAGAATGAGTACCACAAGTGATCTCTTCTACCCAGGAAAGCTGCTGTTCCTTCTCCTTTGKCATTTCAGGTGTGGGCTGTCTGTTCTTCCTCCTTGCTGAGCTTTTTAGCCTCACATTTCATAAGAGCACAGAGAAACTCAGACTGGTCAAGCAAATTTTGACCACAGCCTTACCCTTTTMGGTCCTGATTTCTCCCTGCAGTTGAGTGTGTGCCTTTGAGACCAGCCAGACAGGCAGCTTATTCTTGAATTCTTGATCTCACTACGTGTGGAAAACACTCCCTTGGAACGCCCACCTTGCCARAACAAAACATTTATCCCATGAGGGGGAGGAGGACGTGTTTTAAGCATTTTTGAGTCATATTTGTCTGCATAATAGACTACTAGAGTAGCAAGCGCCGCATTTGTGTGGGAGTCCATCTTCCCCAAGATCCTATAGGTGATTTCTTGCTTTCCCTACTTAAACCTTAGTAATGGCTCTGCTGTGCTCTTCATGTGGCTTTAAATTGTCTGTCTCCATTTTCCTGATTTGTTTTTTTTCAGGTCACAACTTCTGAAAGTAAAATGCAAAACTGGTGTTTATCAAAGCTCTCCCACAGCACCAAGCCTGACAGAGTTCAAGAAGCAATTGGACAACWCTCTCAGGCACCTRATGTGACTCTGGGMTGGTCCTTTGCAGGGCCAGGAGTTGGATTTAAGAGCTTTGTGGGTCCATTCCAGCTCAGCTTATTCTGTGATYCTGTAAAATAATTYGTTAAAGAAATTTTAACYTTGTGRAAAAGACCTTGGTTGCTTTTTAATAACTGCAGTGACAAAGGGAAAAATCTTTCTCTTCCATTTACTCTTCAATTTATAGGCATCCGAAGCTTTTTAAAATGTTTCTCTTAATCCAGTGCCTAAGCAGAACAGCTTCTGAATGATCCCTGCTTGTCTCTTTGTACAAGTTCAGGCCATTGTTAACCTCTTAAAAAATAATTATAGCCAAACTTTCATCTTGAATATCTACACAGTGTGATTTTCTTTTGAAGTGAGGACTCATTTCCTTGGTCTCTGTAACAAACAGGAACAGTATGTACTCAATGSTTGAGAAAGATCAGCCCAGAGCATTAGAGACTTCATTATCATTTAATGATTTTTCTTTATGCTGAGRTTTCAGTCATCTTCTTCCCTGCATGTAGAGGGGAGGGGGTTTTTGTTTCAGTTCCATCTACAGAGAGGAGTCAGAAATGGACCACCTGCAAGAGTGCTTTGTGTGCAGCTAGTGGCTGGTTTGGGAACAGACCCACATTCCATGACTGCTCATTGTTCCCCTTCCACCCTGGAGCTGGCACTGCTCTGAAGAAAAGCATTGCTGTGGTGTTGAGCCATTTCTGAGGTGTTTTCTGTTCACCTCCAGCCAGCTGCAAKCTGCAGAGCACAGATCCCTGAGGTTTCATTTTCCCTCTTTCCTCTTCTTCCACAGAGACTCCCCAGCTGAACCCYGTGATGGAACCCCTGTCCTGGATGYTGGGTACCTGGCTCTCAGACCCGCCAGGGGACGGCACCTTCCCTACAATGAAGCCCTTCCAGTACCTGGAAGAAGTGCACATCTCTCACGTGGGSCAGCCCATGCTCAACTTCTCGTAAGTCCAGGGGTCTGTCTGTGCTGGCAGCAGCTGTTGGGTTGGAGCAGCATGGCTCCAGGGTGATTTGTTGGTTGGGTTTCTTTTTCAATGGCAAAGAACACAAATTTTCATCTACCAAATGAGATGATGCTGTGGTATGTGACTGCATGCTCTGATTTCCGTTTTCCTTGAAAACTTGTGATTAATTGACTTATAATAAATAGAGGAGCTATGGTATGGCTACCAGGTTTGTCCATTTTAAGCTGTGGTCCACTGTCTTTACCACTGTGAAAATCTGAGAAAAATTAGTGCTTTTCAAATATGGCATAGGAGACAGGTAGCTTAACTACCGTTTTGGCTGCAAGTGATTGTTCTAAGAGAAATCGAAAGAAATACAGAGGGAGAGAAATGACAAGTTGGCTGCTGCTCAGTGCTGCTCCAGTGCTCGTTTGGGAGGGGTGAGCTGGACAAAGTGTTGCTTTGMAAACCAAGAAAAGAAGAATTGTGAGATGGAAGTGCTGTGTGAGCGATGCCCTGTGTTCCTGGAGTGTGATGGAGCTGCCAGCTCAGCCTGTGACTGCTTYAGTTTCTTAGTCCTTTCCAAAAGGAACAAAGCTCTGACAGCCTTGCTCTGGCTGCACCTCCCTCYCCAGCTTGTGAACAGTTGCTGATTTGAGTCAGCTTTTATTTTMTTCCTCCTTTTCTTTGTGCCAAGGAGTTATTACACAGCTGTGAGCTGTTGAGCTTTGGGAAGCACCAGGAAAACAGGCAGCAGGCTTGGAGGACAGAGACYCTGTGCCTTCCTGGCTCCTGGAGCAGTGGCTGTTAAAAGACAGTCTCTGAATCCTTTAAATACTCCCAGCACTGAGAGCTGCCAGATTTAAGTTTGTTTTTCCTTTGATAATAACCCATGTTATGGGTGACTAAACCTACCATTCTTAATGCCTCCTGAAGAATAAATAAGAATCTGAACTGAACTTTTTGTTTATGAAGRGGGTGATGGGAGAAATATGGCTGCTCTGTTGTTGCCTGCTGCAAGGAATATACAGGAAAACCCAACTTGCCAGGTGTAAAAGCTAAATAAAGATGATACAGTAATTCCAGATACTTATTGAGAAAAGGAAGTTTTTGAGACAGAGTATGGCTTCAGCATCTGTGAAACATCTGAGTTCCTGAGGGGTTTCAGAGCTAGTTCTTAGAAAGATCCAGGGCTGTGGAAAATCTGAAGCTTGAACTTAAAGACTTAACTCCAGCTCTAAGAAATAGCTGTGCCTCTGTAAAACAACCGTATTTTTTGAGTTTTACATCTCTTAACTGTGAAACTTTGTCAGTCTTTTACCCTTCAAAGAGTGCTGCAGACACTCATGTAGTTAGATAAAAGAAAACCAGGCCAGAAAATGTCTTTTGGAGTGCAAAACACATCAGCTTTTGTGCTCTGCTTTCCCCTCAGGTTCAACGCCTTCCACCCRGACACCAGGAAGCCCATGCACCGGGAATGTGGATTCATCCGCCTCAAACCTGACACTAACAAGGTGGCCTTCATCAGTGCCCAGAACACAGGTACACACACCTGATACCCACACTGGGCAAGTGCTGGGCCATTTCATCACTTTTTCAGAAAGTTCTTGCACATCTCACAGTTTTATTTAATTAATTTTCCCTCTGGGAATCGCTGCTCTTTGGCCCTGGACCCACAGTGGTTCCTAAACTTAGGAGAACCTCCCAGTGTCTGGATRTAGCACCTTGGTTCTTCTCACCTTAGGGGGACTGAATGAGAAAGAACCACATCTCAATTACTACAAGTGAAAGTGTTAAACCCCAGTTGATGYTTAAATTTGCATCTAAAATGGCAGGTGCTGAAGGGAGAAGTGCCAGTTGTGCCGTGATGCTCATCCCACACGGTGTGAATAAGTCTGGCTGGATTTTTTTGAGCAGCATTCTGTGATTGAGGTTGTGTGGATCTGCAGTTGTCAATAGTGCTAGGGCAAATAAAACCATTTTTCACAGCGTGTGATGGTCTGTTATGTAGGCTAATAAATCATGGAATGGGTTGGGTTGGAAGGGACTTTGAAGCCCTTCTCATTACACCCCCTCCCATGGGCAGGGACACCTTCCACTATCCTAGGTTATTCCAAGCCCCATCCAACCTGACTTTGAATATTTCCAGGGATGGGGGAGCCACAGCTTCTCTGGGCACCCTGTGCCACCACCCTCATAGGGAAGAATTTCTTCCTTATATCTAACCTAAATTTCTCTTTTTACAGATTAAAAACATTCTCCTTGTCCTATCCTTATCTGCATGTGCAAAACGTCCCTCTTTTTTATAAGCCCCCTTTTAAGCACTGGAAGGCCAAAATAATAATTGTCACATGCTTAGTAGCCTAATAATATGTATGTCCTTGCTTGTCCCTAGGTCTGGTGGAGGTGGAGGAAGGGGAGGTGAATGGACAAGAGCTCTCTATAGCTTCTCACTCCATAGCCAGGATCTCCTTTGCCAAGAAGCCCCACGTAGAGCAGGTGAGTGCACACAGAGTGAGCCATTCCCATAGCACTGCTTGCCCCAGAAGGAGTCTAGCTGAGAGGATAGGTTAATTAGCATGCTTTAATTACAGAATGCCATCAGGGGTTCTTGGAAACACYGCATGGCATCCTGGCTTATTTCTGTAAGAGCCTTCAGAAGATATTTTCCACATTACRAGACCCAGAGGGATCATTAAGATAAAAACTGACAGGCTGGATTAGACCAGCTGACCCAGAATCCTGTCTCCAGCAGTGGCCAGTAAGAGTCCTTGGGGAAGAGAATAGGGAAGTCTTGGCTAAATACTCTTTTATGGCAGTGGGATTAGTTATTAATGCTGGTTTCCTGGATTGACTGCAGTATGAGAGTGCCCATTTAAGGTATGGTCAGTTTTGGGCCTCATGAGGATATTTTAGGAACACTTGTTTTTCAGAGCATTCACACCTTGTTCTGGGCTCTTTTCCCATCTSTGGCTGCAGGGCAGGGCTGGTACTTGGTGTCAGCTCCACCTTTGGTTGGCTGCTTTTGGGGGTTTGACTTTTTTGGGGGKTTGACATTTTTGGGTGTGTAGCAGAGGTTTATAGACACAGCAGGAAGGGGTACAGCCAGCTGTGAGTACGATGGCTCTGCTGGAGTTAGTGTGGCATCCTGAGGTCACCGCTGGGAGTGTCGCTGTCACATGTGAAGCTGTCGTGGCTGAGCAGCAGCTCAGAGACAGCAAGGCWGAAYRAGATCTCAMAACCTGGTTTTGTGTGCTCTAAATYTGACYCACAGACAATGGACAGCACAAATTYGTGCAGATGTAGACCAAAATTTTATTTGCCTRCACAGGTAGTGCCCTAACTTTGGGGAGTCCTRACTCCCCTGCCTTTGGATACATGTTTTCAGTTGTTGGGTTTGCCCTTTCCCAGGAACAGTAGCAGAAGTAAAGCCATTAGATACTGTGGATGTCAGCAGGGGACCAGAGCTCTTAAGTGCAGACATTTAAAGAAAAGGGACTGTCCTCTTTGAGTCACTGCCTGAACTGTGGGCAGATACACTGGCAGGRGGAGAGGGGAAAGCACAGAAAGCCAGCAGGTGTCTTGCTAGCTGAGGGCTCCAAGGCTGGTTTTGGCTGGAAGAAGGAATCTCTGGAGCTGGAGATCCATTCTCATCTGGCAGCTGAGGGCAGCTCAGGCCCAGGGACTGGTGCTAGTGAGTATCTGAGGCTCTTGCTGGTGAAGGGGGGTGTGGAATAAAAGGGGTGTCAGGTAAGCAGCTCCCAGTGCCTTTTCTTTYTACCAAGAACAGCTTAAGTTACCTGTGGTGAGAAGGACACGTGTGCCACTGCTGTAGCTGCTCATTTTGAGAAAAAATCACCCTAGAAATCACCCTAAAATCACCCTATTGTTGCTGAAGAGTAGTTCAGGGTGGCTGTGGCTTGGCTGAGCTGGCACTGGGGCAGGAAGGCCCATTTCCCACACCAGGCTCATGAGTGGTTCATGAGTGGTTTAGTTTGCTTGAAGAATCACTTTTAAACGTGTTATCAGTGCAGATTTAATATGGATAATTCACTAATATAGATTAGTGAAAGCACAGCTTAACAAAATTTGATGGCAAGGTTCCCTCTGTTACCACTCATGAATGAAACACCCAAAGGAAAAGTGGGTTTGAATCAATTTAGAGTGATTTACATGGAGACCAAAGACATGGAGRGTAAGGGAGACCTTTGGAAGGGTTCCAAGAGGATTGTTTTGTTTTCCAAGCTCCTGATGGAGCTCAGGTGTGGCAGAGTCCAGTCTTAGTACCAGACTTGGTCAGTGGTTTATGTTTAAAGGGACAAATACAAGGAGTAAGGGAGCCCCTCATGCTGAGTCACTGGGTTTGGGATGAGCATCCCCAGGACCAGCCTGTTTTCAAACACCTTTAGAGCTCAGGACAGATTTCCTGRTGGCTGGAGACCCATGGCACATGGGAATTCAGCCTGGAGAGGTGCAGCTGCTCAGCCTGRCTTCAGCCCCTGGAGATCTCAGCAGAGATGGGGAAGGTCAGTGTCACCACACACAATCCGGGTGGTGTCACCATTCACCAGCTGAACTGACCTGCCTGACTTCTGAGGTTAAAGGACCGGATTTGTGGACAAGGAGAGAGCAGTGGATGTTGCTTCCCTTGAATTCAGCCTTTTCTCACATTCCTGTCCCAGTGCTTCATGTTTCCTCTCCAATGTGGGAAGTCTCACATTTTTCCACCAGCCAACCTTTGCCTGAAGCTGGTTTCTAAGAGAAAAATCTCCCTTTTTTTTTCTACCCAGCTCGTTTTATTCCCTCCTTTTGCATTTAGGGTTTTATTGCCTGACCTGCAGTGGTCTATTCAGGAAAAAATGGGCCATTCAGGAACCCTGAGCTAAGGTCACACATGTTCAAGTTCAGTCACTTTTGTCTTCCTTTTAACTGTGTTTTCCTGCTCTGGGGATTTGAGGAACACTGATGCATTACAAACACTGTAAACAGGAATCCAGACATCATTTGTGTGTGACCCTGTTCATGCTGCTGTGGCCCCTATGGATGCTGGAATGACAACATATCCTCCATGGATGGCCCTGTGTGGCTCTGCTTCCAAAAGGAGGATTTATTGGATATGGGTATTGAGGGCACACTGTGGGCRTAGGAATGGTGCTGTTAACAGAGAGGATGGAGCACACAGCCTGGCAATAGCTCATGGTCATGCCCTTGAGTGACCTCAGGGAAACGAATGAGTTTGGAAAAACCTCTGTATTTGAGGAATTTCTAAGTGGGGCTGATGGAAGGGACTGTGAATGAGTCGTGCTTGCAGCTACCATACCTGGGTGTCATCCACGTGGTGTCCTGGCCATTCTCCTGCCAGGCTGGGCACCTGGAGTGACCCCCTGCATCCTTCTGAAGCAGCGACTGAGGCTCAAAAAATATGGTCCCACTTCTTTATTTTGATGACASCTCAGTGCAGCCCTACAAGCTGTGCTGAGCACTGACCCTTAGCTGCTCCCCCAGCAGTTTGGAAGCTGGTGAAGCCCTGGTTTCAGGTGTCTGCTTGCTCAGCTCCTAAGAGGTCCAGCTCCACAGGTCTAGCCCCAAATTGCCTCTCTCAAGGTTTGGTGCAGCTCCCCTGTGCTCAGCACTGGAGGTCACACCTTGAGTGCTGTGTCCAGTTCAGGGCCTCCCAGCTTAAGGAAGGATGTTGAGATGCTCAGACGTGTCCAGAAAAGGGAAACAAGGCTGGTGAAGGGGCTGGAGGACAAGCTCTGTGAGGGGCAGCTGAGGGAGCTGGGATTGTTTATCGTGGAGAAGAGGAGGTGCAGGGCAGACCTCATCACTCTGCATTCCCTGACAGGAGGGGCAGCCAGGTGAGGGTTGTTATAGGGTTGTTATCTTCCCCCAGGGAACCAGCAATAGGACAAGAGTGCACAGTCTTAAGCTGCACCAGGTGGAGTTTAGGCTGGACATTAGGGAAAATGTTCATCACTGAAAGTGTGATTAGGCACTGSAATGGGCTGCCCAGGGCACTGTCCTTGGAGGTGTTCAAGAACAGCCTGGATATGGCACTTAGTGCCRTGGTTTAGTTGATGAACTGGTGTTAAGTCATAGGTTGGATTTGATCTCAAGGGTCTTTTCCAGCCTAATTAATTCTGTGATTCTGTGAACCTGCCTTGTTCCATGGATAATGGTATTGGTGGAGCTGGTACTGTGGTGAGGGCTGCTTTCTTTAGGAGAAAAAACTCCTCTGTTGTAGTGAGGATAGCCTTCCATGAAGGTGTGTTGAGAGCAGGCAAAGGGAAGAAAGCGCAGCTGAGGAATTTCACTTGTGGATGCTCRTCACTTGATTCCCTTGTTTCTTTTCCCACCCCTGCTTTAGATTACCAGAAAATTCCGGCTCAATTCCGATGGGAAACTCGAACAAACTGTCTCAATGGCAACCACTACGCAGCCCATGACTCAGCACCTCCACATTACCTACAAGAAGGTGATGCCCTGACGCCGGGAGYGCCGGCTCTCCTCACCGAGGGCAAGGAGCAGGACACGGTGCCCCAAGAGCAGCAGGGCAGGACAGTCCCAGAGCCGGCTGCCTGTGCTCATCCCCTGGGCCCTGGAGCTGCCCGTCCTGTTGAGAATGTTACTCAGATGTTTCTGTAATGGTATATAAAAAAAAAAATAAATAAAATGCTTTTATTTTTATGGCTGTGTCTTTGGCGTGATTGCGGGGCGGTGTTTGCAGCTCGGCGTTGTCACGTTGTCTGATAGGAAACTCATTGTCAAGAAACTAAGTGTTTGAGAGTGAAAAGCTTTGCCAAATCATTTTTATARTATTAGCACTTTTTAAAAGSTTGGGCTTGTCATTCTTTTTGGATCTGTGTGYGTTGRGGGTTGAGAAATACCTGTGTCTGCAAGGGAGCAAGGGGCATTTTTTCCRCTCACCAGTTTGASTCAGACTTATTTCCCTTAAAGACCAATGGAGGAATACCAGTATAAAGCTATTTTYAGTAGCCTGGTTYGTGTCTCAAMCCTTTAGCTTGTGGAGTATTTTAAATCCTACTGTGTAATGTGGGTTATTATTGTGCTCGTGGAGGGGCTTTGGGTGCCTGTTCATCAGCAGGGGCTGGGCTGGAGATCCAACCTCCTGGGCAACCTGGATAACTTCAGAGAACCTGCAGGTCCTGGAATGGATTTGTACTGCAGGAAAAGACCCTGACACCTCCAGAGCCTGTGCAATGAAATTTGGTTTAAATAGTGGGAGAGAGCGTGGAAGTAGGTAGGAATGAGTTGAGATGGACTTGCAAAAGCTTGCAAAATCCAGACGAAGCATTCTTTATTATTCAGGGCTAGTATTTATGTTTTTCTTACTACAATAAACATTTGTCTCATAGTTCATAAAACTTATAACAATAATCCATACATCTCAATAAAATTTAACTAACATCTTTTTACCACAACTATACTATCTCTTTTCCATTCTTGCTATTTTATTTTTTTCAACTTATACTTTGTAACTTCTTCAAAAATACAAAACAATCTAGTCAACATCCAAATTGTTCATCCTTGTCTCTGTAAAACTTTCAAAGCAACTGTCAACCGTCACATAGGAGCACCATCTTGCTGTGGGACAGCAGAAACTCAGGCCCTGAGCCCAGTGGTGCTGTCCAGMAGTTTGAAGGGAATTGGGGCAGTGCTGGAGGTCAGGGCTGGACCTTGGGATGGTTCAGTGCAGAACATCACAAGGGTGTGGGGGACAACTGTGAGCCAACAAACAGGAGAATCTGCCACTGGCTGAAGGGCACTGCCTTTGGGAGAAGTGGACTCAGCTGGGATGGATTTCATATTTAGGGGGTCTCCCCTTCCCCATTCTGGGGCATCCCCAGGAGCTGTATGGTGGCTTTGTGTCCCAAAGGGTGCCAGTCCCTTGCTGCCATCCTGCTCCATCCCCTTACATGACCCAGGAGCTGCGGAGCTTCTGGCATTGGGGCTGAGCTTCTTCCCACCCCTCCCTGCTGCCTTGGCAGAGCTTGTTTCCCACCTTGATGCCTTAGGATTTCAGTTTCTCCATTTCCATGTCTCTGTACCCCTGGGATTCTTCAGTGTTTAACTCCAGACTCCACAGACAGTGCTGAGCTCCCACTCTCCCATTTTTACACAAAACAATTCCTCTGCAGCCCCAAACTCAAGGACACCTCCCTGKGCCAGGCCCCAAGAGATGGAAACAACAGAGAATTGGGGGAGCCAAGTTGGAGTTTTTGACTGCATTGGCTGCAGCTGCAATTGGAGGATTCAGCAAATCCCGATGTGCAAATGGACAAAAGTGAGAAAGGGTGAAAAAGCCGTGAGCCATTGTCCATTGTGGGTGCAGCCCCTGGCTGGGCTGGGACTGCCCTGGATGGCCCTGAAGGCCCTGCAATAACAGAACTGCTTTGAATTCTCTCAATTCTGTCCAGACTCTGGTTTTAGGTCAGCCCAGTTCAGGCATCAGCCCGAGGAGAGGGTCATGGTTGAGAGAGATTTGAGTGAGAGGCTGATCCCAGCAGAGGCTCTGCAGCACTGGCAGGARCTTTGCTGCTCTTTGGCAGGAAAAAGCATCCTGGATCACAAACATCATCAGGCTGAATGTGACCTGGGGCACGGGCCATGTGTGCAGGCACAGCCCTGGGGCACAGCAGAGTCCTCCATGCTCTCACTTTATCCTCCCAGCGCTGCAAATGGATGTTAACTTGCTGGGAACTGCTCTCAGCCTTGCTGGTTTTCAGCTGGGCTTTCAGGAGGAGCAGTGGGAACCACCCCAGTGCTGGCTCCAGGCRAGTCCCACCGGGCTATGGTGGTTTTGGCACGTGCAAAAATGAAATAAAAGCCCTGGTCTCAGGAGAGCCGGCCAGCCGAGAGCGGATGAGCGCTCCCATTAATGTGTCATTAATGTGCAGCTCTGGCGTCGGCTCTTTTGGCAGTGCAGAGGCAATTACAACCCTGCTSTAAAGTGTTGCACATGGATTTATTTACTGCCTTATTAGTGGCATCTGTTCTCCCAGAGAAGAGGCTCAGCTGCTTGCTCTGGTTCAGAGAAATCATTGGGATTCATCACATGGATGGTCTGAGCTAACTCACATCCTTGGGCTGGAAAGGGGGCTGAAGGAGGTCAGGGCACTGCTGTGGCTATCTTTTGACCACTATGGCTGCATTTTGGCCACTGTGATTGCATTTTGGCCACTGTGGCTGCATTTTGATGCTGCTTGTTGGTTTAATGCMTCTCCCCAGCACCTGAGCTCAGTACAGCATGAAGAGGGCACAGAGCTTCACGCCAAACCTGAAGGATGTGGCTGTGTTGGAGATTCAGCAGCGTTTCTCTTCCCACCTGTCTCGCAGCCAACTGCCCCACAACGTTTTACTGACAGAAAAATCACAGAATTGTGGAATCATTAAGGTTGGAAAAGCCTCCAAGATTGTCAAGTCCAACCATCAACCCATCACCACCACTGTGCACACCACTAAACCACGTCCTCGAGTGCCACATCCACACATTTTATTTAACACTTCCAGGGAYGGTGACTTCACCACTGCCCTGGGCAGCCCATTCAAATGCTTGACAAGCATTTCAGGGAAGATTTTTTCCCTAATATCCAGCATAAACTTCCTTTGGTGCAGCTTAAGGCCATTTCCTCTTGTCCTGCCCCTTGTTCCCTGGGAGCAGAGCTCAACTTCTCCCCGGCTTCCCCCTCCTGTCAGGGAATCGTGCAAGACAGAAAGTCCCACCTGAGCCTCCTTTTCTTCAGGCTGAGCCCCTTTCCCAGCTCTCTCACCCATTCCTTACAAGGCCTGTGCTCCAGACCCTTCACTTTTCTGTTTCCTCTCCCTTCTCCAGTGAGAGCCCTGGTACTGCAACACACTCAGCTTGCTCTGAGCTGCAGTTGCCCGGGCTCCYCACTGTGCTGCTGCTGAGCCACAGAGCCCAAATGTGAGCCACAGTGGCCAAATCACTGCTGCAGCATCCGCTGCCTTGGCTGCTGTCCTGGCCTGGCTTTGCTGCTTTGCACATTTCCCGAGGAAAATGGATATGGGGTTTGTTAACTGAATGTTGTGACAAATGCAAGTGAAGTGGCTGCAAACCCACTGGAGAACCCACAGTTCATTTAGGGCACAGAGCAGGATGGGAGGAGGAGAGCACCTGGAATGGGAACGTGGGAAGTGCCATCCAAAAGGTTTTTGCTGCTTATAGTGGCAACAATAAAATTCCTCAACAAAAATTCACCCGASCAAGGTGCCAGGTTGGGATCCAAAGCATGGAATTACGAGTGTGAATATTTATTCATGGGCATGAGACGTCCCAGCCAAATCAGGGTGCCCAGGTGTGGTTTTATCCGAGGTCCTCAGACCCATCAGGCACTCAGGTAGCACAGACTGAGCGCTGACACCCACACTGACACATCTCCAGTCACGGTAACATTTGGCAAAGCTGCTCTGTGGCTGTTTGTTCATGGATCCGGGTGTCCTTGAGTCCCTGTGGCTGAYCTGTGACACCAGACCACGCTGGGAGGGTCTCAGAGCCTGGGATGCTGTGGTACCTTGGTCACCCCAGCTGCTCTTCATCCCTCAGGGACTGCTCTAAGCCTCCCAAAAGCAAAGTCCTTCTCTCYAGGGCCRGGCTGTCCTTTTGTTTGTTTTACCTCAGCAYGMACAATACCCAAGTCTGCAATAAAACTCCACTMCCTCATCKCATCGCAGTGTTTAACTAACATCCAGTGTATATATACWCATTAAGGCAATATACTTTTGTAAGATAAAGGATGCTTGATGGTCAGGGAAGGGATTTTCCATCGCATTTGCCAAGCCTGCGGCGCACCCGAGCCTCCATCCGCTGCTTCCCGGCAGCATCCCCGATCCGAGCAGCCCCTCCTCACCTGCCCACGGGGTTCGGCCGAGTGTCTCACCGCTGATAAGTGGCAGCGGGACTGCGGGCAGTGCGAGAGTGACTCAGCCACTCCAGCAAACTCGGGACTCGCCTGGCTCTGCGGCTCCTCGGCACGGATCGCTCCTGCAGCCTGATTTGCTGGGAAGCTGCCAGCCGACTGCCACCTCCTCCTCTCTGCAGGCAGCTCTGCCCCATTCCCCGCTCATCGCCCGTGCCTCCGGTGACAAAATGACCCGCCGGAGCAGAGGGACACGGGGCTGAGTGCCTGTGGCAGGCACGGAGCGGACGAGCCGGGGATGCGGCCGGAGGATGCGGCACGGAAGGTACGGGCAGCGGGGGTGCGGGCGGAGGGGCAGCGGGGTGGGCAGCGCTCAGCCTGGCACCCTGTCCTGGAGGGGGCTGTGACATCCCGGGATGGCCTGACCGCCTCAAGCTGGAGGGGGGCAGGAGCTTGTGCCGCGGGAGAGGCTCTGTCCTTGTCCCCGAGCCTTTAAGGGCAGGTATTCCAGGTGTTGGAGGACCTGGAACTACAGGGAGCCGTTCCTGGGTGGGTTTATGAGCTGCTTGTGCCCATGCCCCAAGCCCCCAMAAGCCTGTCTGCCCTGTGGGGCCACGAACAAGAATTAAGGGTGCGTTTGACCTTATTTCAACTGCTTTGTCCCAAAACCTGATCTGCTGGGGGTTGTGCTGATGCAGAAAGCCAGTCTGCCAAAATCTGCCTGCCAAGGTCGGTGGGGCTGTGTAGATCCCAGGAGGGAGGCTGATAAAATAAAACAAAACCGCTTTTCCTCACTGCTCTGTGATTTTGCATCAGCACTCCTCATCCCCACAAGGACTCCCCACCCTTGGGTGAAACGCAGAATTTGGCTTGAAAAAAGCAGACAAAATCCTCCTTAAACACAGACCCCACAGCTTGACTGGAGCATCACCTGAGCCCGGTGTTTCCTCCATTACCTAATCCCAGCTCTCCCGAGAGGACACCATCCCCCTCCAGGCTTCAGGGACACCCAGGAGCCTTTCCACCTTTGCTCCAGCAGTTTTCCCATCTCAGCAAAGGGGGCTGTGAGCATTCAGGAGTTTTGCCTCCCCTGCTTGCAGCAAGCTCCTTGGGGATCTCAGGGCACCTCTRCAGGGCACACAGGACCCCTCCACAGAGGGATCCCTGCAGCCAGCGTGCCCATATTCCCAGATTTTCCATGCAGGGCCGTGCTCAGGCTGCTCACACGAGACCTAGTTTCTGCTCTCCCTGCTGCCAGAAATATCCCAGCTGCCTGCAGTGGAGAGCAGGTGAGGAGAGCTGCAGGCTGGAAGGGGTGGGGATGCTTTGTGGACACTGAGGGGCTTCCCTGGGGAATTTGGTCACCACACATGTGGCTCCCGTGCCAGGGTTGTGGTGAGGGGATGGCAGGTTTGCCATTGACCAATCTCCACCCAGGGAATGATGGATGGGGCACTCAGAGCTTTTGGTTCTTGGGTGGTTTTTTTCTGTGAAAGCCCGGTTTGATGAGGCTTGGAGCAACCTGGGGAAGGTGTYCCCATGGCAGGGGATGGAATGAGATGAACTTAAGGCCYCTCCCAATCCAAACCGTTCTGGGAWTCTCTGATTCTCTTCTGCTRCCCTCAGGATGGCGGAGTTTAGGACCTGCCAGCCTAGGAACAGGAGAGAGGAGGCTGAGGAGCACAGGACACAGGAGCCATGTCTGCACGTGGCCGGAGTGCCAAGGTGCTCCCCTCGGAACTGAACAAGGTGTGCCCTGAGAGAGGAGATGAGCCTGCCACACAGCCCAGGACCATGAGCGACTTCGAGGTGGTGCCCAACCTGCAGCAGAGCAGCAGCAGYGTCTCCAGGAGCAGGCGGAAGGCGCATTTCCCCACTGGCAACAATGAAAAGGCAAGTTCCGGACGTGCTGGAAGGTTGGGCACACATATTAAATGGTGTTAATGAGTGGCTCGTTAACAGAAGCATTAATAACTGATCAGGTGAGTTTAGGGACAGATGGACAACCTTCAAACCTCTGAGGTACACAGCCAGMACTCCAATCCCCTCTCCTTGGAGCACATCCCCTGTCCTTGCAGACAGCRGTGGAACTTTCATCCTTCACATTCAAAGAAGCACCCAGATGTGCCCCCATCACCACGGTGTCCTGGCAGAACTTCTGGTCCTTTCCAGAAACCCTGACTCCTTGCTGCTTTTCTTGCTCCATCAGGAAAATCTCATCTCCTGGATTCCTGAAAACATCCGGAAGAAGGAATGCACCTATTTTGTGGAAAGCTCCCAGACATCAGATTCTGGGTGAGTGAGACAGGCCCTCCTTCCCTCCCCAGACAGGAGAACAGAAGTGAGGGTTGCTGACAAAGCCACAGCATCAGAAAATCCCATCTTTTCAGTCACAGGGATTTRCAAACCCCCTTTTGACTGGGTCTTCACCATGTGCTGAATCACCACACAACTGAGATTCTGTGTCCCAGTGAAAAACCTTCCCAATGCTTTTGCAGGCAGTCATTTCCAACCTCAATATTTCTGTCCTACATGTCTACTGGTGGAAATATCTATTGTTTTCCCTTAATTTCCTTGCGAGCAACACCCTTTTTCTGCACAGGTTCTAAGCTGGAGGATCAGCTGAGTGGGAGATGTGGGTGTTATTCTAAGGAGAGCAGCACTCTCACTCCTCACTCCTGCTTAGGGTGAGGTCGGGCTTTTCCTTTTGGGTTTCAGCTTTCTCAGCAAAGCTGTTTTTGTGCATTCCAGGAGGATCGTGTGCGAGTGCGGCTATCTCAGGGAACAGCACCTGGATGATGCTGCCAAACCTCCCATYTTCCTGGGGAAGGAATGGGATCCCCGCAGGCACATCCAGGAAATGCCAACGGATGCCTTTGGCGATATCCGCTTCACAGGCCTGGGGCAGAAGACGGGGAAGGTGATGTGTTTGTGCCATGGCAGATGGAATGGGAGCGTTCCCTCCTGAATCAGAGGACACTGGGAAAGGGTGGAATTGCCCCAGAGTGACTCAAGCAGTGGAGGGGTTGAGACAGGACCCCTCCTCTCTCTCAGCCTTAGATCCTTTTTGGAACCACCAGACTCATGATTCAAGGAATTCCCTGTCCTCATCCTTAGATTTGTCTGGGGAATGTTTGTTCCTGGGGAAACAAGTGGAAATAGGGTCATGGAAAAAGAGCTGGACCAGCAGCAGCATGGCTCTGCTGGGGGATGATGCTGGGAAGCCTCTGGTTTTTTGGGAGGAATTGTGGAGGTGTCCTGTCACCCTGACCCCGCTGTTTATACCCAAAATGTGTGTGTGATCCCTTTTTCTGGCAGTACGTGCGYGTCTCCTCGGACACCCCGCCCCGGGTCATCTACCACCTCATGACACAGCACTGGGGCCTCGACGCACCCAACCTGCTCATCTCAGTCACCGGGGGAGCCAAAAACTTCGTCATGAAGCCAAGGCTGAAGAACATCTTCCGGCAAGGCCTGGTCAAGGTGGCTCAGACCACAGGTAAGAGACCATGGAATAACAAAATCACGGAATCATGGAATAGTCTCAGTTGAAAAAGGCTTTTAAAGGGCATCTGGGTGCAGAGGGTCTCCTTGTGATTGTACCTGGTCATGCCACGTTCAGTGATTGGGCTGTTCTGGTGATGCTGAGCTGCTTTAGGAGAGTTGCAGATCCCTACCTGGACCATGATAACCAGGAAGGGGCTGCTCCTGTTGAGCCACTGCAAAGAGGCTCCAAGGGAGCTGGACTCAGAGAGGGGCTGAGGAAGGCACTGCCTGTGCTGCCTGGGCAGGGGAAAGACATTTCCTGGGATATGGAGCATCCCCAAGGACCCACAGCCATATGGGGAAGGCCGGGAGATTGCTGTGGGCAGATCCCATCCCTTGCCATGCCCCCTGTGCCCCCAGGAGCCTGGATCATCACAGGGGGGTCCCACGCCGGGGTGATGAAGCAGGTGGGGGAGGCAGTGAGAGACTTCGTCCTGAGCTGCGGCCACAAGGAGGGCGACATCGTCACCATCGGCATCGCCACCTGGGGCACCGTGTACAACCGGGACAGCCTCGTCTGCCCCATGGTGAGCCGGGCACCGCCAGGGACATCCTGACAAGGGTGGGAAAAGGTTCTTCCAGGATGTCCTGGCAGCCCTGGGAAACCCAACCGTACCAGAAGGGGTGGTCACACAGCTTCAGAATGGTTTGGTTGGAGGGAATCTTGAAGGTCACCTGGTTCTGTCCCCTGCCTTGGGCAGGGACCTTCCACTGTCCCAGGCTGCTCCGAGCCCCAGTGTCCCCCCTGGCCTTGGGCACTGCCAGGGATGGTCCCAGGCTGGTGTTTGTGAGAAGTCTCTCCACCCTACCCAGGGTCTTGAGTGTGTTCTGTGCTTCTCCTGGGAGGTCTCTGGTGGGTGTGAGGGCAGGGGGAGCCTGGGGCAAGGCTGACGGGAGCACTGTGGGGTCA
>NW_026623717.1:43117-61786 GCF_030028575.1 Malurus melanocephalus | reverse complement strand
GCTTCTCCCAGAGTGTCTCCTGCACCTTACAGGGGGGTTTTCCTGCCGAGTACATGCTGGATGAGGAGAACCAAGGCAGCCTGTCGTGCCTGGACAGCAACCATTCCCACTTCATCCTGGTGGATGACGGCACCCACGGGAGGTACGGGGTGGAAATCCCCCTGAGGACCAGGCTGGAGAAGTTCATTTCGGAGCAGACCAARGTGAAAGGAGGTAATGGTGACCCACAGCCCRGCCTGTGGGGCAGGGATGGGCCATYYCCCTGGAATCCTGTCCTTCCTGGGCTCCAGWCAGAGGCTGTGGCTTCCCCAGTGGRTCCAGGCATGGAGTCTGAGAGGATGGACATGATGAATATGGAATCTGGTTCCTCAGTGACACAGATCAAAGAGGCTTTCTCTGCCAGAATTATGGATCACTAAAGTGGTGCCCAAACCTCTTGATGCTGACCTGATCAGGGAGAATCCATTCTCCCATAGGGCCAGATCCCAAGGGAGCTTCCAGGCGTCAACTTCTCCCTGTGCACATGATCTCCTGTCACAAGACAGTTCACAGAATCCCAGAATCCCCTGAGATAGAAGGAGCCATAAGGATCTTTGAGTCCAGCTCCTGGCCCTGCCCAAAAATCCCACTCTGTGTCTGATCTGCCTCACCAGACCGTCACTGGTCATGGTTTTCCTCCCCTGATACGTTGGGGACAGTGCTCCCACCTTGCCTTTCACACCCCACTGCTCAGAGGGGACYATCTGGGAGGGATTGGCCCTATGGGGAGATGACCCCGATGCCTCAAACAAGGCTCACCTGAAACAGAGGCCAGGCAAAGTGAGGAGAATAAAAGCAGACAAATTTAATCCAGGCCTACTGGTACATTCAGAGAAAGCCTCCTCATGAGGCTGCACCCAAAATGGACCCCGAGTCATGAGATCTTCACCTTTTATAAATTCTGTCTCATTGATACATTGGGCCCCAATTCTCCAATTGCACCTTCAGGTGATGATGGCAACCCACCCCAAGCTTGCTCCCCCAATTCTCTGTTGTTTACAGATTTTGGGGCTCTGAGGCAGTGAGGTGTCCTTGGATTCAGGCTCAGAGAGGAATTGTTTTGTCTAAAGATGGGAGAGCAGCAGCTYTAGTGCTGCACACTGGAGAAGTACAAAAATACAGATACATGAAAATACAGAAGGTAAAAAATCTCAAGGCATCAACCCTGTGTTTTGCTTCCCTGCAGGTGTTGCCATCAAGATCCCCATCGTGTGYGTGGTGCTGGAAGGAGGCCCTGGCACTCTGGATGTAAGGAACTGTTCATGCCAGGCTGAGCAGGGGCAGCTCCTTCCCGGGCTGCTGCTCTGGGTGGTGCCACACAGGGAGGGTCTGCAGGTGTGCCCAGGATCAACCTCCCCTCCCCCTGCAGACCATCTACAACGCCATCACCAACGGGACGCCCTGCGTGATCGTGGAGGGYTCGGGGCGCGTGGCCGATGTCATCGCGCAGGTGGCCAACCTGCCCGTGGCCAGCATCACCATCGCCCTGATCCAGAGGAAACTCAGCGTGCTCTTCCACGACACCTACGAGCTCTTCACCGAGAGCAAGCTGGTGGAGTGGACCAAGAAGGTGAGTGCCTGGCAGGCTCCTCTGCGCTTCGGGGGACCGAAGGGGTTTTGGGGGTCCTGGCCCATGAGCAGCGAGGATCCCAGCGGGAAGTTGAAGGCTYATCTGCCTCCAGCCATCTCATCATTGTCCTGGTGGGCTCCCCAAGCTCTGCTCCKCCCCTGCCTGCTCCCTTTGGGCAGAGAGGGAATGTTTGGGACCACCCTGCCATGCTGGGGATGCAGCACAGGGGGAGTGACAGCAGTGACAGAGGRGCCCGGGGGAAGCTGCTGCTGATGGATCGCTATGGCTCTCCTCGTAGATCCAAGACATAGTGCGGAGCCGGCAGCTCCTGACCATCTTCAGAGAGGGAAAATATGGCCAGCAGGACGTGGATGTGGCCATCCTCCAGGCTCTGTTCAAAGGTGAGGGGTGAGGGCYTTCCTGGGAGGAGAACAGGATGGGGGTCGAGTCACCTCCTACCACCAGTGGAATTTTGGGGTCACCAAAGCTGCGCCCAAACCTCATTACTGTGGAGAGATGAATATCCAAAGGGCCACACCTCGAGGAGGCTTCCACACGGTGTCCTCTCACCAATCCTCTGTTCTGACACGTGCCTTTGCGTGCAGCATCCCGAAACCAGGACCACTTTGGCCGAGAGAACTGGGACCACCAGCTGAAGCTGGCTGTGGCCTGGAACAGGGTGGACATTGCCCGAAGCGAGATCTTCACAGATGACCACGACTGGAAAGTAAGGCAGTCCCTGTGCTGTGCTGGTCAGGGAGGGCCCTTCCCACCTTGGCTGTGCCTGGGGACAGTTTTAAAGGGATTTCTCTCCCAGAACAGTAACAGAGGGGCTGTTTTCCAAAAATACCCTTAAAAACCCAAAGCAGAGCTAAGCACAAAGACAATCAGTACTTTGTTCAAAACCAGTGTTTTAAAAGAAAATCCATCCACCTAGAACCCAAAATACCTCTCGACAGCTGTTCCCTGTGGTCACTGCTCAAACAGCAATCAGTCTCTAAATTCATCTCACCCAGCCTGGTGTTTCTCTGCTCAAACCTTCCTGCAGAGCGGGGCAGAGGCCAGCTCTGCCATCCCATGCCTGAYCCTGCTGTTGGGAAGCCAAGGCTGGGCAGGGTTTCCTGTCCTTTCTGATGGGGCTGTGGGGCTTGCAAGGGATTTTCCTGTTTYAGGCAACAGTTTGGGCTGCCCCAGCTCACATACCTTTGATAAGAACTGGGAAGGGCTGGTGGGAATTGGGAACCCAAAAGTGAAACATTTGAGGATGTTTCCTGGAAATGCTGAGGGTAAGACTGGCAACCAAGGTGAATGAGATGAGCTTCCAACCCAAACCATGCCGTGATTTTGTCATATTTATGAACTTGGGGTAGATGGTCTCTACCCCACCCATCCCTCTGCCCAGCAGCCAAGGGCATTGCTAGAGAAGAGTCCCCTCTTCTAATTCCCACAAGTTTTAGTGCATCCCAGAAACTCCTCAWGTGCTCGGGGATAAAATCTCCCCCCACAAAGTGAGGAGCACGGTGGGGCCCCGCTCTGAGACCACAGAACCCCTCACCTCTGCCTGTGGCCCTCAGCCCTCAGATCTGCACCCCGTGATGGCAGCCGCCCTCATTTCCAACAAGCCGGAGTTTGTGAAGCTGTTCCTGGAGCAGGGAGTGCGTCTCAAGGAGTTTGTCACCTGGGACACCCTGGTCTACCTCTACGACAACCTGGCCCCGTCCTGCCTGTTCCACAGCAAGCTGCAGAAGGTGCTGCTGGACGAGAGGGAGCGCACGGCCGGCTCCAAGACGCCCAGGCTGCAGATGCACCACGTGTCGCAGGTGCTGCGGGAGCTGCTGGGATGCTCCACGCAGCCGCTCTACCCCAAGCCCAAGCACACGGAGCGGCCCCGGCTCTCCATCCCCGTCCCGCACATCAAGCTCAACGTACGCATCTCATGGAGGGGTGGCACCAGGGAGGGGACGCAGCCTCAGGGGGAGGGCCTGGAGGTGGCAGCAGGCTCTCAAGGGTCTTGTCTGCTCAATAATCCTGCTAAAAGCCCTGCCCAAGCCATCTGCCCACCTTCCTGCGGCTGTAGCAACATGTAGGGGTGTGATGCTGGTGGGGCAGGTGCACAGCTCCACACGATCCCAGCCCCAGAAAATGTGAGATTCCCAGGTTAAGCCCAGTCTTGGCCACCTCCCTCTCTGGGCAAAGCGCTTTCCACGGTGGGGGAGGCAGCAGCAGGGGTGTGAGTGGCTTTGTGCTGATGGGCAGGTCTGAGCACCGCACACATTGCAGGTGCAGGGGTCGAGCCTGCGCTCCCTCTACAAGCGCTCTGCCGGCCGAGTCACCTTCACCATGGACCCTGTCCGGGACCTGCTCATCTGGGCCGTGGTCCAGAACCGCGGGGAGCTGGCAGAGATCATCTGGGCTCAGGTACCACAGCCCAGAGCTGCACTCATGGCACAGGGGCTCATTTAGAGCCAAACCTCCCAGCCYCAAGGGGAATCTGTTTGGGACACCCTCCTTCCTTCCTGCGGGAGCTGGGGAGGGCTTGGCAGGACTCCTGGGACCTGACAAAGAGTCCACCTCTCCTTACCCTCTTCTGTGCCAGAGCCAGGACTGCATGGCGGCCGCRCTGGCCTGCAGCAAAATCCTCAAGGAGCTGGCCAAGGAGGAGGAGGACACGGACACCACCGATGACATGCTGGCCCTGGCCGAGCAGTACGAGCACAAGGCCATCGGTGAGCAGGAGGGCACTGGCCCCCCAGAGCTGCTCCTGCACCCCAAAGCTGCTCCTGCACCCCAAAGCTGCTCCTGCACCCCACAGGGCTGGCGAGCTTCACCCAGGAGATGCCTGGGGGGTGACAAATGAGGGTCTCATCCTCACGGTCGGAGCCATAATGCTCCAAAGGCCACAGCTGGAGGGTGGTGGGAGCACAGGGAGTGCCACTGCGTGGTGCAATGTCCTGATCCTGCTCCCAAGGGTGGCTCTGGGGGTGCCTGGCCCCCGAGCTCAGCCTCGTCTCCCCGGTACTGGCCCGTGCAGGGGTGTTCACAGAGTGCTACCGCAAGGATGAAGAGAGAGCCCAAAAGCTTCTCACCCGCGTCTCTGAAGCCTGGGGGAAGACAACCTGTCTGCAGCTGGCGCTGGAGGCCAAGAACATGAATTTCGTGTCCCATGGGGGTGTCCAGGTGGGTTCCCAGCAATGGTCCTTGGATGGAGTGTGCCCAAGTGTCGCCAAGGTCCAGAGTTCAGAGTTTAACACTGCCCTTCAGCCTCTGTAACCCGTGCTCCTCTTCSTCCCTGTTTCCAGGCTTTCCTGACCAAGGTGTGGTGGGGGAAGCTGTGTGTGGACAATGGGCTGTGGCGGGTGATCACGTGCATGCTGTTCTTCCCCCTGCTCTACACCAACCTCGTCACCTTCAGGTACCGCTGGCAGCAGGGACACACCGGGGCAGGGCAGGGCTGTGCTGGGGGAAGCTGCCACGGCACCTCCCCAAATCCATCCCTGCTCCAGCAGGGAGAAGAGGCTGCAGCCCATGGGCTGCCTGACGCGCCTCCGAGCCTTCTTCACGGCTCCCATCGTCATCTTCCTCATGAACATCCTCTCGTACTTCACCTTCCTGCTGCTCTTCGCCTAYGTCCTGATGGTGGATTTCCAGCCCACGCCATCCTGGCGGGAATACCTCATCTACTTCTGGCTCTTCTCCCTGGTGTGCGAGGAGACCCGCCAGGTGTGGGCAGGCAGGCCTGGGGCAGGGAGGGGGCACAGGAGGAGGACAGACACTGCTCTGGGTGCTCCTGAGGGGTCCCACACAGCTCAGGTTCCTGTGATGCTTCTCCTGTCACCATCCCCTCAGAGAGGTCCCAGCACGTGGGACAGCCAGATCCCCCATCTCTGGGGCTGGGGGTTCTCCTTGGCTGCATCTGCCTTGGCCCTGTGTATCTGCAGCAGGAAATGCTGTAGGGCTGGTGGGCTTCACCCAGGAGGCGTCTGGTGTCTGTTTGGAGAATGCCAGGAAAAGGAGGGAGCACTTGCTTCGGGTGAATTCCCAGCAGGATTTCCAGGCTTTGCTTGACGTTTGAGGTTTTTCAGCTTTTGCTGCAACACCTCAGTGCCTTTTCTCCCCAGCCGGAAGAGCCCCATGTCCCAGGTGTCCCCATGCTCCTCCCRTGCCCCTACAGAAAACCAAGCTGCAAAGGCTCAGGTTACTTTTGGGTCCGCGAGACTGTCCAGTGATAGCCAGATGATCTGTATGCTCTCTTCCCTGCATGAGCCACATGAGTATCTCACACCCAGACCCCCTTCCCTTCCCTTCCCTTCCCTTCCCTTCCCTTCCCTTCCCTTCCCTTCCCTTCCCTTCCCAGCAGATGTTGTATGATCCAGATGGACTCGGGATTGTGAAAAAGGCTTCCCTGTACATCAAGGATTTCTGGAACAAGCTGGATATCTGCGCCATCCTGGTCTTTATCGCAGGGCTGACTTGYAGGTGAGCTGCAGAGCTCAGTAGTGTTTCCACAGAATCATGGAATCTCAAAATGGTTTGGGTTGGAAGGGACCCTAAGGAGCATCCAGTCCCACCCCTTGCCATGGCAGGGACACCTTCCACTGTCCCAGGCTGCTCCAAGCCCTGTCCAGACTGGCCTGGAACACTCCCAAGGATCCAGGGGCAGCCACACCTTATGTGGGCAACCTCACCTCCCTCACAGTAATTCCAGCCTAAATGATTCTATTTGATTTTGTGCTGGCACTGAGGTGTTTCCTTTCCTCCCTTCCATGCCCAGGCTGATCCCATCAACATTATATCCCGGGCGCATCGTRCTGTCCCTGGCGTTCATCATCTTCTGCCTGCGCCTGATGCACATTTTCACAGTCAGCAAAACTCTGGGGCCCAAGATCATCATTGTGAAGCGCATGGTGAGCACTCCCCTCTGTCCTGCAGTGGCTGGACTGTGCTGCTGGAGCCGCTGGACATTCCACCCGCGTTACCCCAGCCTGGAGTGTGGCTCGCTCCATGACACAGCCRTCCTTCCCCCCTGTCTTTGCAGATGAAGGATGTCTTCTTCTTCCTCTTCCTGCTGGCAGTGTGGGTGGTGTCCTTCGGGGTGGCCAAGCAGGCCATCCTGATCCACAATGAGGAACGYGTGGAGTGGCTCTTCCGTGGCGTGGTCTACCACTCCTACCTGACCATCTTTGGGCAGATTCCCTCCTACATCGAYGGTAAGGGACACTGCTCTGTGACAGGGCACAGCACAGTGGTGGCTGTGACAGGGCTGATGGACCAAACTCATGCCGTGTTGGCCCGTGGAAGTCACACAGAGGTGGYAGCRAGCAGARCACCCGGGGTGACGCAGGCGGAGGKCAAATCCCTGCCTGGTGCTGAGCTCCCTGGATGCTGGCTGCTTGCTGAGAGCAGAACGTGCTCCCCAAGACACCYGAGGTTCGGCCACCACGGAGTCACGCTGTGCTCTCCCACAGGGGTCAACTTCAACATCGACCAGTGCAGCCCCAACGGGACYGACCCCTACAAGCCCAAGTGCCCAGAGACAAACGCGGACAACAAGGAACCCATCTTCCCAGAATGGCTGACCGTCATCTTGCTGTGCCTCTACCTGCTTTTCACCAACATCCTCCTCCTCAACCTCCTCATCGCCATGTTCAAGTGAGTCTGAGGGGAGGAAACAGTGGGATCCCATGTGGGGGTTATGGGTGTGGTGGAAGCAGTGGGATCCCATGTGGGGTTACAGAGGTGGTGGAAGTAGTGGGATCCCACATGGGGGTTATGGATGTGGTGGAAGCAGTAGGATCCCATGTGGGGTTACAGAAGTGGTGGAAGTGGTGGGATCCCACATGGGGTTTATAGGGGGAAGCAGTGAGATCCCATGTGTGGTTACAGATATGGAAGTGGTGGGATCCCATGTGGGGGTTACAGAGGTGGTGGAAGCAATGGGATCTCACTTGCTGTTTATGATGGAAGCAGTGGAATCTCGTGTGGTTACAGATGTGGAAGTGCTGGGATCCCGTGTGGGGTTATAGATGAGGTGGAAGCAATGGGATCCTCTGTGGGGTTACAGAGGTGGTGGAGCAGCTGCAGGTCAAAGCTGACCAGGGAGGTGGGCAGAACTGGGACACCATTCTGACACGAGGTGCCCCCTCATCCCCATGGCACGGCTGACACCTGGGCTCTGCCCCAGCTACACCTTCCAGCAGGTCCAGGAGCACACGGACCAGATCTGGAAGTTCCAGCGGCACGACCTGATCGAGGAGTACCACGGCCGCCCTCCCGCGCCCCCGCCCCTCATCCTGCTCAACCACCTGCAGCTCCTGGTCYGCCGTGGCTTGCTCCGCCGGCCGGCCACTCGCCACAAGCTCAGTGAGGGCCAGCATCCCCCTCCTGCCCTTTGTCCCCTCCCCAGGGCACGGTGCCACTGGGGTTTGGGATGCCAACACCACCACCCTCTTCCTTCGGCAGAGGAGAAGCTGGAGAAGAACGAAGAGGCCGCCCTTCTGTCATGGGAGATGTACCTGAAGGAGAGCTACCTGCAGCACCAGCAGTGCCAGGAGAAGCAGAACACGGAGCAGATGATCYGGGACATTGCACAGAGGTATTGCTTCTGAGAAAGGGAACTCCTTTTTTCTTTTGGTGTCCTGGGCAGGGAGGGTGGCTCCAAGGGTGCTCCAACCTGTCCCTCCAGGGTGGATGTGCTGGCAGAGCTGCTGGACTTGGACCGTGTGAAGAGGACGGGGATAGTGGAGCAAAGACTGGGCTCTCTGGAGGACCAGGTGAGGTAAAACCAGAGAAACCAAGAAAGGTGGCATTTTTCTAGCACCTGAATCAATTGCACCAGAGCACAAAATCTCTGTGAATCGATACCCTTTGAGATAATTTGAGTTTCTTTGCCGTTAGCATCTGAGAGGAAAAGGTTCATGAGAAAAATCCTGTTTGACTCCAAAGAAAATAGGATGCAGGTGGAAAGTGGTGGGATGGGCCCCTGCCTCCACTGGTCACCCAAATTGTTGGAGCTGACCCAGCTCATCTCCTTGGCCTGAGAGGACCCTCCAGACTCCTGGAGACAGAGACCCTCTGTCCCTTCCCTTCGGAGCTGCAGGAGCAGTGGGGTGCCCAGGGAGCCAGCGCAGCCCGGGCACATCCTGTATCCATCTCCCTTCCCACCTGCTTTGTAAAAACATTTCCCTGGAGAAGGTTTTTCCAAGGCCGACATSGGGACACAGCCAGGATCGCTGCTGCCCGCAGGGAGCAGTGGTCAGTGCCGAGGGCAGCGGTGTCCCTGCCAGGGCTGGAGCCCCGGGGTGTCCGGGCTCAGAGGGGCTGGGGGTGACCCTTCCCGTGCCCGCAGGTGCAGCAGAGYGCCCAGGCCCTGCGCTGGATGATCCGGGCGCTGCGGGGCAATGGCTTCAGCCCCGGCGAGGACGTGCCGGCCGTGGGTAAGCGGAGCCCGAGCCCTCCCTCCTCCCCGGCAGCTCCGGGGAAGCGCCGGGCTGGGGCTGAGCAGCTCCTGACACCCTCTGCCAGGCAGCGAGGCAGAGCTTCCTGTGCTCCTGGGAGGTTGGTATCTCCGGGAGGTCATCCAGCCCCTCCTGAGCCCCTTCTCACCCTCCCTGGGTTTTTTCCAGGATCTGCCAGAAGGGAAGCCGGGGTCCCTGTTCCCTGGGGACATCAGCGTCCCCRTGGAGAGACCCAGCCAGCCCCCTCRGCAGAGCCCCAGCCCACAGTGCCGGACCGGGCGCCCTGCTCTGTGGGACCCTGCTGTCTGTGTGTGCCCCACAGGCCCCTCCAAAGCCCTGGAAGCCAAGGAGATGGAGCTGGAAGGGAAACCCGAGGAGAGCCGGCCCCCGTGCCACGTGCTGGCCCGAAACCTCCTGTACCCGGGCTCTCACACCCGCCGCTTCCCCGTGCCGGACGAGAAGGTGCCCTGGGAGGTACGAGCTGTGGGGCTGGCAGGAGGAGGCTTGAGGGGTACCCTGACAGTGGTGGGAAGAGGAACCCATCATCCCCTTTGGGAGCTCTTGTTCTTCCCAGCCCTGGGACAGTCGGATTCCTGCAGTCCATAAAGCAAAGGGCAGCGTTCCCGCTGGGATTGCAGTGCTGGGGATATCTGGGGGTGCTTGGTGGGACACACAGGGTGCAGACACCCACCTTTACCCCCATTTCCCGAGGCAGGGCTGGCTCAGGGGCAGGGGCAGCACCGGCACTGCTTCCATGGGGTGYGAGCCCTGCAGAGACGCTGAGCTGAGCTCCCAGCAGAGCCTGGAGCGATGCCACCAGCTGGGCAGAGGAAGAGGGTGGCGGATGAGGTGTCCCCGTGTCCCAGTCCCTGCYTGCTGTCACAGCAGGGGCACAAGGCGGGCTGACCCAGCCGTGTGTCGTGCAGGTGGATTTCCCKCTCTACGACCCCCCTGCCTACTCGGCTGAGCACAAGGACATGGCCGTGCAGGATCCCTTCAGCCTGTGAGTGTCACCCCACAGCCCCCCGCTCCTCCGCCCTGCCCTGGGCGGCACAGCCASCCCTCCCTGCCGGGCTGCCTCCCGCCCCGCAGCTCCCTGGAGTCTCTGCTCAAGATCAACTACAACACCATGGACGGGCTGATCGACCGGCAGAGCTTCCACGGGCTCTACGCCGTGCAGGACGGGCTGCCGCTGTGAGTGTGCCGCCGGGGGCTCGCTGGGGCTGGGGGGACACGGGAGAGCACCGGGACACGGGAGAGCACCGGGACACGGGGGACACGGGAGGGCACCGGGACACGGGAGAGCACCGGGACACGGGGGGGACCGAGAGCACCGGGACACGGGGGGGACGGAGAGCACCGGGACACGGGAGAGCACCGGGACACGGGAGAGCACCGGGACACGGGAGAGCACCGGGACACGGGGGACACGGGAGGGCACCGGGACACGGGAGAGCACCGGGACACGGGAGAGCACCGGGACAAGGGGGACACGGGAGGGCACCGGGACACGGGGGACACGGGAGGGCACCGGGACACGGGAGAGCACCGGGACACGGGGGGGACCGAGAGCACCGGGACACGGGGGGGACGGGCCAACTGGGCACGTCCAGACCACTTTGCTACGGCTGATGGTGGGGCAGGGATAATTGCATGCATTGTCCTTAGGGCTGAACTCCCCAAAAACCACCCCAAAAGAGGTGGGGTGCGGTGGTAGGGAAGGGCTGCAGGGGGATTCTGGCGCTGTCCCAGCCCACTCGCTGTCACCCTGGCAGGAACCCCATGGGCAGGACGGGGCTGCGAGGCCGCGGGAGGCTGCACTGCTTTGGGCCCAACCATGCCCTGCACCCCGTGGTGACCCGGTGAGTGTGTCCAGCCGGGCTGGGAAAGGGGCACGGGGTCACATCAGGGACCTGGCCAAACCCCCAYGGCCAGTGTGACCACGGCTGGGCAGAGGGAGCCAAGTCCAGCTGCAGCGTGACAGGGGCCTCTCCCACAGCTGGAGGAGGAATTTGGATGGGTCCATTATCAGGAAGAGCCTGAAGAAGATGCTGGAAGTGCTGGTAGCCCAGTACCCGCTGTCAGATGTGTGGGCTCTGCCTGGGGTGAGAGCTGGTGGAAACGGGGGGAAGGGAAGGGAAGGGAAGGGAAGGGAAGGGAAGGGAAGGGAAGGGAAGGAGGAAGGAAGGCTGAGGAGGTTCCTTCTGCAGAGCACCTGCACGGTGCCGGGAGAGCCGGGAGCCGGGAGCAGATGTGCTCTCCTCACACACACACATGCACACATTCTCCCACCCTGACCCGCTGTCTCCTCCCTGTCCCTCCCACCCCTCCGTGCTCCAATTCTCACACATCCCTCGTGTGAGCCTGTTAAGCCATCCTGTGGATAGGGATTTGGACAGAGCTGAGGACTTTGGGTAGCAGAGGGACGATGGGAGGCACCAGCAGACCTTTTGGCACCTTCTGGTGGCAAGCAACTGCCTGGTGGCCCRGCTGGTGGCAGGGAGGGAGGCTGGGCTGTGCTGCTGGCAGGTGACACCTGCTTTGTCACAGGGGTCACTGGAGCCGGGCGAGACGCTGCCACTGAAGCTCAAGTGGATCCTGCGCCGGGAGTTCTGGCCCCAGTTCCAGAACCTGCTGAAGCAAGGCACTGAGGTGGGGGGACACGGTTGTCACAGTGGGATCGGGCCACAGGAGGGCTCAGTGGCGTGGGGACATGTGGGCATCACCCTGGCACAGKGACATCGTGGTGTCACAGGGCCACATGGGTGCCCCAGGGTAGAGGAGATCACCCCTTGGCCTCTGCTCCCACTGGCCAGGAAGGGCTGGGGGAGGTGAAGACCTGCCCTAATACATGTGTGGGGTCAGGGAACAGCCCAGAGGCCCCGGGGCAGGGCTGCCCACGCCAGGGTCGGTGCTTGCTGTGGTCACTCCCCATGGCTCCAGTCGCAGTGGGAACCGGGCTCTGGTGTCCAGCGAGGCAGAGGAGCTGCAGGGCGATGTCCCCACCACCCCAGAGCCCCCAGGGTGCCCTCAGAGAGGTGATGAGGGCTCTGCTCATGTGGCATCTCCACGCCCAGGTGCACAAGGGGTACCTGGATGACCCACGCAACACCGATAATGCGTGGGTGGAGACGGTGGCCATCAGCGTGCACTTCGAGGCCCAGAACGACGTGGAGATGAAGAGGCTCAATTCGGTACGGGGCTCTCCCCCCTCAGGGCTCCTGGCCCAGCTCACAGCGGGGTTGGGGCATGGGAACCACATCTCCAGACCCAAATCTGCACAGGATTCTCYGGCTGCGTGCAGTGGGGGAAGAACACAGGGGTGAATGTGGGGTGGCACATCAATGCGTGCCCCAAAAAGAAAGGGTGGGGACTGAGGTGCTGCTGAGCGTGGCCAGCACGGCCAGCAGCACCTGTGTGACATCTGTCCCCTTCCAGTTCCTCCAGGGCTGCGACCCGGAGCTGAGCATCCGCTGGCAGGTGCTGGACAAGAGGATCCCCCTGCACGCCAACCACAAGGAGCTCCTGCGCAAGGTCTCAGCCCTCCTCGGTGCCTACTACTGAGGCCTCCTGCACAGCCCAGGGCTCCTGTGGCCCCAGATGGATGGGCCAGGTCTGGCTGGGACCTGCAGCTCCAGCCCAGCTCGCCCATGAGAACGTGGGGGATGCTGGAGTGAGGTACTCTGGGTGCCTCTGTGAATGTACACTGCAGGGAGGAAAATGTCCCCTCCCTGGGGACAGGGGCAGTGCCTCCTGATCACCTGAGCCACCAAGCTCAGCCCCAGTTTGTGTCTCGGTGCTTCCACATCAGCCCACAGCACGAGCCCAGAGCTCCAGAGCTGTGGCCACACAGGGTTGTTCCTGGGAGAGGATCCTTCTGTCCACTCCAACCTGCTCTTGGCTTGGGGTGGGCACTGAGGGCTCCAYCAGAACACCCATCCCTGCTCCCTGCTCTGCTCTGAGCCCTGGCAGCCCCAGTGCCACAGATCCTGAAGAGTCGCTCTGGAGAAGGCCTGCAGTGGCCCCTGTGGCGGCTGTAGCCATATCTGTGGTTATCTCAATATTGTCCTGAGCTGTGATCCAGCACTTCTGAAGGTGTGAGGCAGCTCTTGGCTGATGTCCCTGCAGCTCCATAGCTCTGCACAGACCCCCCTGCCCTGCCCCAAACTGAAATGTGATCCTGTGTGTGTGTGTGTGTGCTAAGCTCTGGCTTGTAGCTAACCCTCCTTCCTCTGTCCGAGCCAAGGCCCCAGCTCAGTGTCACCTGCCTGTCCCCATCTCCTTGTGCACACGGATGGGAAGGGGACACGGCTGATCCGTGCTCCTGGGCAGGCAGGGWCAGCAGAGGGCACATCACGTGTCAGCCCTGCACATCCCTGCCTTTAAGGGGTCTTGCACTCTGGTTTTCTGTTGCCTGCCATAGGGAGAACAAGGCACAGCAGACACATTTTTTAATCATCCAGAAGAGCCCCACTGTCACGTGTTTGTTATGCCTGGGACTGCACAGGAAGGGATTTTGGCTCCCCCACCATYCCCCAGTGGATCAGACACTGCTCACCCCACACTGGAGGCCAACACAGCACAATTGTGGTTTCCCAATGAGGCTCTGGGGTTTTGCAAAGGGAGGGGGCTCAGTCTGGCAATGTATCCAACCCAGCTCAATAAACCATGTATGAAACAACCACAGGCTGGTGCTGTTTCACTCCCTGGAGGCCATGCTTGGAGCACACCGTGGGGTTAAGCCCAATTCCCACCCCAATYTTGTACAAACCCACTTTGCCTGTGGACTCACCCCCAGGGAYGGCTGAATGACAGAATRGTTTGGGTTGGAAGGGGCTTTAATGCTCATTTCATYCCAACCCCKCTGCCKTGGGCAGGAACAGAGCAGGGGSTTTGAGATGACCCATTTAGGGTTGATGTGGGATCTGTGCCCCAAAGTGACGACACGGCAACTGCTCCCATCCCTCCTGGACTCTGATGTCAGCTCCTGATCTCCATCACGGAGACAGACAGGAGCCCATCTGCTGAGAGCCCTGGYGGGCCGGGGAGGGAGGCCGTGCCTTACAGCGGCTGATCCAGCTGCTACACCGGCAGCCCGGAGCGCAGCTCCGAAAAATCACTGAAATCTCATTAGCAGCAGCTAATTTCCGCACTTCAGGGCTCTCCTGCAGCCCTGTGAGGGTGCTGCTGTCTGTCCCATCACCCCGGTCCCCCCGCCCCCGTGCCCCGCACCGCCCCCGCTCCCGCACCGCCCCCGCAGCTCCCGGCGGTGCCCGCCCGGCCCGGGGCCCGCGGCCACAGCAACAGCAACAGCAACAGGTGGGGCCGAGCGCCCGGAGCCGGAGCTGCAGCGAAGGAGCCGCCCTGGCCGAGCCGGTAAGGGACCCCCGGGGGCGGGGGGGAGCGGTCGCGGTGCTCGGAGAGCTCCCGGCTCCCCGGACCCCGGGCAGGGCAGGGGGCGAGAGGGGGCATCGCTGCGAGCCCCTCGCTGCCCTTCCCGGCGGTGGAACCGGCATCGCGTCCTGTTCCCCGGGACAGGCGGAGATGTCGGAGCTATCAGAGCCCGGTCCATTTGCAGGGATTCCCGGGAAGCTCAGCTTGATCTGCCCGGGCAGAATGCACAGCTCTGGGCAGGGATCCCTCCAGGGTGAGCCTCCCTCTGCGGTGCCCCGGGCAGGGTCACACCGGGGGGATTCTGCTGTCACCGGGGGATGCCATCAGCAGGAGGGTGCCGGTAGCAGCGGGACAGTGACTTGGTGCYCATAATGACATCACCACGGGCCGTTTAATTCCCACGAGAAAGGCTCCCTTGGCTCCCACCCCTCCCCTCCATGGGGATCCCTTTCCAAGGCAGACAGAGAAGTGTGAGCAGCACCAAGGGCAGAGGGAAGGCATCCCACCTCCTTCACCTCCTGCCTCGCCCCTGGCAGCTCTGGGGTGTCCTTTGGGGTTCCCACATCACCCCTTTTACTGTGCCAGGCAGTGGTTCCTTTCTTCACCTGCAGCCCCCAGAGTCAGGATATCAAACCATGCTCTTTGTTTGCTTTAAAAAACAAACTCGCCTCCAAACCCTTATTTGGTGGAACCCTCGGAAACGTGACTCCTACCAGCTCACAGAGCAGAAGGGAAGGGAAAGGAAAGCAAAAAAGCTCCACATCTTGTTATTTAAAACCCTGGTGGTGATTAAATCAGTCTGATGATCCTTAGAGTCTGACTCATCATTTTTTTTTAAACGCTCAGGGTTGGTGAGATAGGAATTTACTGCTGCTGTTCTCCGGCACCACATCCTCCCTGGAAATTGGTATCAGGATGGGGCAGAGGCTCCCAGGCCAGGCTCATCTCCACACCTCCATTTTGCAGCTCCCTTTGTCCACCTGGGTGGTCTCTGCAGACACATGGGAAAGGGCTTTCAATCCCTGGAGCTCTGTTGCTAATTAAACCCAATTAATCTGTCCTGGAAAAGACAACCAGTGTCACTCCACCCTTGTTTTCCGGTCTCTTGCCTCTCACCCCTTTGCCAGGGCACATTGCACACGGGCCATATCCARTGTTCCAGGAAATAACACCGTGTCACATCCCCTCCACCCACAGCTTCCCTTCGGCCATGGGAGAGGCCTGGCGGGCACACCGAGGGGCCGCCCCGCTGCCCAGGAGCTGCTGCCACTCCCGGGGAGCCGCCAGAGGCCATGCTGAGCTGGCCGGCCGCAAGATGACCCTGAGCACCACCACCCCAGCCACCAGCGTGGGCCAGGCTTTCTTCTGCCTCCTGCTCTGCATCCCCTGGGGCAGCTCCTGCCCCCGCAGCTGCCAGTGCACGGAGCGGGCCGGGGCCAAGGCTGTCCTCTGCAGCTCGCGGCACCTGGAGGAGATCCCCAAGGACATCCCCAGGGACGCGGTGTTCCTCAAGCTGGACGCCAACAGCATCACCAGGATCCCCGGCAACGCCTTCAGGCACCTGTCCCACCTGCAGGAGATCGACCTGTCCCGGAACGCCATCGAGAAGATCGACGGCGCGGCTTTCCGAGGGGTGGCGGCGGGGCTGCGGAGCCTCGACCTCTCCGGGAACCGCATCCGCAGCATCCCCAAGGAAGCTCTGCTGGCGCTGAACGCCAAGCTGCGGCTGGCCAACAACCCCTGGCACTGCGAGTGCGCGCTGCAGGAGGTGCTGTGGGAGGCGCGSCTGGACCCCGACTCGGTGCGGGACATCACCTGCCACACGGCCCCGCGGGACGAGTACGTGGGCAAACCGCTGCTGCAGGTGCTGGACGCGGGCGTCAACTTCTGCAGCGTGCGCCAGAGGAGCACGGACGTGGCCGTGTTGGTGGCCATGTTCGGCTGGTTCGCCATGGTCATCGTCTACGTGGTGTGCTATGTCCGGCACAACCGCGAGGATTCGTGCAAGCACGGCCRGCAGCCCAGGGCACTGCCCGCAGCCCCGGGCCGCGCAGACACCGCCAGCACCGCCCTGTAGCTGCAGCTTCCAGTGCCCATGGGCACCTGTGGGCAGCACAGCTTCTTCGGACAAATGCCACCCGTGTCCTTGCTCCGGTGACACGGGACTGAGCGGGAGCAGGAGGCAAGGGAGAGGGGTGACAGGGACACCCTGCAGACATGGCCCTGGGGACACACGGCCCCAGCCAGACCAGAGCTGGGCTCGCAGGGAGGGCACAGCCACATGCTGGTGATTTGGTGAGAGCAGATCTCCCTCCCTGGCAGGGGGAGATGGGCTGTGGGGACAGGAGGGCCCTATGGTCACTGCAGAGGGGTCAGCCCGTGCTGGCTGCAGTGAGGGACCAGCCTTGCAGAGGGCAGAACACCCCTCAAGGCTCTGGAGCTATCCTGGCAGCCTCTGCCTGCCTCCAGCAACCCCAAAAGAGGACTTCAAAACCTCCAAAATCTTTATTTCCTCAATAAAGCCCTGCACTTAGGAAAAGCCCTCAAGGTTTGTGCTGCTCTGGGAGCTGAGTGTCCAGGGAGGGTGGTGGTGCTCAGGGGGGTTTGAGCTTGTCCTAATTCAATCTCTCCCAAAGCAGACCAGCCCAAATTCAATGTACCAGCATGGCTCCCATTAGGTGCCACCCCCTCCACCCTCAGAGTCTGCCTCCAGCAGGGACCAGCTGCCCAAAAGCATCTGGTCTTGCCTTATCTTGCCTTATTTTGCCCTTCCTCGGGGCTGAATTAGAGTTGCAGCTGGGTGATGGAMGCAAATCAAGTTCTCCCTCGTCTCACAAGGCAGAAATAGTCCCTCCTGGCAGCATCACTGAACAGAGAGAGGAGGGAGGGATGCAGAGATTCATCCTGCAGGTCTGGACCCTGGGGTGGCTCAGGCTGTGACCTCCCAGCCCTTTTTGAGGGGATTGGCACCTCCTGAGGGCTCCCCAGTGCCAGGGTGGGTRGCYCAGCTCAGCTCAGCTCTGGGGAAGGCTGAGGGATGCTCTGGGACACTCAGGTGAGGCAGTGGGTCCTGGGTGTGGGTAAAGAGAGGCACCCTCACCCCAGGACATCCCTGTGCTCAGGGCCACCTCATCCTCACGGGCCACCCATGGCCATGGACATTTGGGGGTGACTTGTTGGGTGAAGGGGTGGGCACAGCAGTTCGGTTACCCTCGTGGGAGAAAGGCTGGGTGCACACAGTTTATTTGAGCTCTGCTTAAGCAAAAGAGTCCCCCCACAAAGGTGAGGACAAGAAAAGAGGCCACAGTTCCACCTGGAGCAGTTTTGGGGTTTTCCCCGTGCCCACAGTAGCTGGATTGGTCCAGATRCCAAGCAGGAATTCTCCGGAGTCCCTCCCCCCGTGCAAAGGGACACAGACCAACAAAAACCAGGGCAAAAMCCAGCCCTGCTCCTCGCACACACGGATGGGTTTGTGCAACACTGACAGATTTGTTGAGGGACACCCAAACCAGCCATGGCAGGGCACGAGCACAGGGTGGCAAGGCCACCAAAGATGARCAGAAGAACGGCTGTGATGTCCAACCATCAGGAACATCACAGCCCCAGGCAGGCAGAGCCACGCCTGGACCCCGCTTTTCCCCCAGTTTCTCACACATTTACTCCCCTCTGCCATGCTCGTGCCCCAGCAGCTCATGCTCTGCTCTGCCTCTTCCTTCCCTGGCTTTGTGCAAGCTTTGGCCACAGCTGCCGGCAGCTCTGGGTCAAATTGCCAAGCGTCACGGTCCTGCTAGCCAGGAATGCCCCTGGGCTCTGGGAACCTTGGCTCTGGAGCGTGGTGGCAGAGCTTTCCCAGGAGAAACAGCCCCTGGACAAGGCTGGAGCTCCACCCTGCTCGTCCTCGTCCCCCTCCTCCTCCTCCCTTCCYGCAGAGTGTCCAGCCAGCCCCTGCCCTGCTGCTGCAGCCATTCCTGGGCTCTGTGTCCATCTTCACCCGGATGCCCAGCTCGCCCCGCTCCTGGCGCCGAGCCGAGCGTGTCTCAGCCGCCTCAGGTGGTTTTCAGCTTGAGCACCTTGGAGAGCGGCTCCTTGGCGCTGGAGTAGAACAGGTAGGAGCCCTCGGCCGTGTGGAACGCCTCCCAGTCTCGGCAGCCCACCGTGGGGAGCTGGTGGGCTGCCACGAAACCCTCGTAGCCTTGCCACCTGCACAGGGAA
>NW_026623717.1:32967-42372 GCF_030028575.1 Malurus melanocephalus | reverse complement strand
CGATCCCATCCATCCCATCCACCAGGCTGTGCCCATGCAGGGAGGTTCCTGCTGGGAACACCCCCAAATTCCCCAGCCTGCCCTCTGCAGTACCTGTAGATGATGCTGTTAACGGAGAAGGTGAAGCCATCGAAGGAGTTTGCCACCACCAGGAAAGAGTCGTCTCCCACCGAGAAGAACTCCCAGTCCAGGGCACTGGGGATGAGATAAGCAGAGGGSMRKKRRGKKRRSCCYKKKKTYRARGGRGGGCTGTGTGTCCATRGGGCTGAGCCTGCCCCACCCCAATCTCTGACACCCTGGTGACACACAGAGAACCCTGCTCTTCCCAGCTCATTCCCAAAAGAAATTAATCTTCATTCCTAAATTCAGGGCCATCTCCCAGCTCCCACAGGGATGTGGTGCCAAGGAGCCATCACTCATCATCCTCCCCACTGGTGTCGGTCCCTGGGAGTGTGAAAGCCTGCAGGAAGCCTCCAGGAGACCAGTGAGTACAGTTTTAGGCTAAAAGAAGAGAGGCCCTGGCACAGGGTGCACAGAGAAGCTGTGGCTGTTCCATTGCTGGCAGTGTCCAAGACCAGGCTGGACAGGGCTTGGAGCAACCTGGGATAGTGGAAGGTGTCCCTGTCCCTGCCCATGGAATGAGATGGACTTTCCTTTCCAACCCAAACCAATATGGGACTCTGTGATTCTACGAGATCTCTGCGTCGCTCAGGAAAAGGATGTGAACTGAGGAGAATCCCAAACCCTTGCCCAGGTACCTGTAGGTGAGAAGRTCCTGGAATTTAACAAACATCTGGGCCGTGATGTTCAGCTCGTAGATGGAGGAGTTGATGGCRTAGAAGTTGGAGGGTTCTGGCATCCCACTGTCGTAGCTGTGGCTGTTGGCTACGGCCAGGAACACTCTGTCCCCAATGTGGAAAACCTCCCAGTCGGCAGCGCCAAACGTCTGCGGGGAAGGAGACCATGACAAACTGGACATGGCTGCCCTGTCTAAACCCAGAAGGGACTGAAGTGTGCAAACCTTACCAGGATGGACTGGAAGAGCTGGAAAGAGCCACTGAGCCAGATGTAGATGTGGGAGTAGATCCTGGTGGATGTGCCATTGAAGGTGTTRGCCACAGCCAGGAAGGAGTAGGGCCCGATGGTGAAAAACTCCCAGTCGTAGGCTCCCGAGGTAGGAATGGTCTGGTTGGCTTCAAACAGCCCTGTCCTGGGGTTCCACCTGTATATCACACTGTYGATGTTGTGGTTGTTCCCTGGAGGGGACAGACAGACAGATGTGCTCCGTGAGGGAAAGGAACGCTCGGTTTGTGTAGGAAACCAAACCCAGAAATGCTCTCAGGTGTGTGAGCATGTGCCAGCAGGTCACCAGGCTGATTGCAAGTGACCTGTTGCCCCCCAAGAAGCAGCCAAAGTGATTCTACAGCCACCATCCTCACCGAAAGACCCCCCTCCTCTAGACCTCGTGCCTCCATCTCTACCTGGAGCCTCCATTCCTACCTGGAGCCTCCATCCCAAGGGACACACCAACAGCTGGTTCCAAGAGCATGGTGGCAGCTTGGTGGCAGCTTGGTGGCAGCTTTCCTGGCAGAGCAGGGCCAGGCAGGTGCTTTGTCCCCACACAAGCAGTGCTCCAGGGCACCGTGCCAGCAGCCCAGGGTGACCAGGCTCAGCCAGTTGTCCCACAGGGTGGCCAGTCCCAGCTGTGTCCCCAAGCTCAGGACATCGGGGGCTTCCCCCCAGCCCTAAAACACGTGCCCCATCCAATTCCTGGGCTCTGCTCTAGCACCCCACCCCCATGCCTGTCTGGGGTCCAGCTGGTTTTAAACCCTCACTGCAGCAGAAGGGACTGGGGCACAGAAAGGCTGCAGGAATAATGGAAATGGCCACATGGACAAGGGGCAGCTCCTCAGGGACTGACCCTCCAGCCCCCTMTAAGGGAAACACCCCCAGTTTGGCCTGGCCTTGACCCTGGTGTGGTGTGACAGCCACCAGGGTGGGTCTGATCCCGAGTGGCCCTGATGGATCACCAGCAGTGACACAGGGAATTCCAGCCCAGCTCACAGGTACCCAGAGCTGCCTTGTGGGTGCCCACAAGGATCTGGCTCCACAAAAAGCTCAGCCTGGGGTGCCACCGGATTATGTAGTACTGGGATAAAAATGAAAACAAGGAGAGAGGTTCAGCACAGACACTGTCCCCACTCCTGTCCTTGTCCCCTGCAGGCAGAAACCCAGAGGGTGGCTGTGTCAGACACTTGCCCAAAAGCTTTTCTCTCCTCTGCAAGGCTTTTTTGAGCTTCCTGAGGGACTCCACATCCCAGCTGTGTGCGCCTCCCTGGCTTTGCCCTGCCCTCTGYTCCACCACAGCACACACAGGGAGGGTGCTCTGAGCAGGGAGTGACATCTGGGACCTGCCACAGTGCCAGACATCACCCCAATACCCACAGGGAACGGAATCCTGAGGGCTGGGTACCTTCTCTGTGGTTGACCACGGCGAGGAAAGCCTCTCCCTCGATGACAAAGGCCTCCCAGTCCCGGGCGCTGTGCGTGGTGATCCGCTGGTACGCGATGAATTTCGCTTTCCTGCGGCTCCACTTGTATATCACAGAGAACTCCTGACCCCTCTCGTTCTGCTCAAAGTTTGCCACTGCCAGGAAGATCTGGGAAGGGAAAAGCCAGGACAGGTTGGTTTTCTGCTCTTGAAGGAGCACGGACATGAACACACAGAGGGAGGTGGGATGGAGGGCAAGGGATGGAGGCGGCTGGTGTGGGACAAGATGGCCCTGGCTGGGGTCCTGGAGCCGTCCCCAAGCAGCTCAAAGTGGTGACAGGGACCCAGCGGCCTGTGGGGGTCATTGTCCATGGCCAGAGGGAGAGCTGAGCTGTGTCCACTCACAGTCCAGGAATGGGAAGCATGGACATGAAACGTGCTGTGGAAGGAGAGGGGTTCAGCTGCCAAACCCTCCTGCAGGGAAAGGTGGTTCAGAACACAAAAAGGCAGCTGTGATAATGATAACAATGACAATAATGATGACAGTGCTCTGAGACAAAACATTTTCCAGGCTAAGAAACCCCTGTGCACGTGTGAGGCAGGGAGCACATCCCAGCTCTGCGCTGCTCCAGGGTCCTGCAGATGGAGCAGCAGAGATCCTGGCCCAGTTTGGGCCACAAAGGGGCACAGGGCCACAGCCCACAAGGAGGAAAGAGTCAGTGGGGGTGTCTCCTGCCCCTGGATCCTGCCAGCACCAGCCTGGGGCTTTGTTCAGCCAAGGAGCAGCAGCAGGTCCCAGGGCAGGAGCGAAGTGCTGACACCCACACAGATGTGTCCCACTTGCCCTGTGTCCAGGGAACCCGTGCTGCTGGAGACACCAGTACCGAGGGTGCTCTGCTGTGACACCTCTGTGGCCACCATCTCCATGAGGAAACGTGCCAAGCTGATGGGAGCCACCCTGAGAGCAGTGTTCCCATCTCCTGCCTGTGAGGGTGCACTGGAGTGATGGAGAGCAGCGTGGGGATGTCCAGCACATTCCCAGCCCACAGCCAGGGTTTGAGCAGACTTCTGCAGAGCCCCACCATCAGGGACAGTCCCCACCACCCTGTCCCCTGTCAGAGATGGTGTCCAGCCTCATGTTCTCACCACCAGCAGGGGACTTGGCCTGTTTGTACCCAGCCAGCAGGGCTGTCGGTGTCACCAAGCCTGGAGGTGAAATTTTGCCCATCCCTCTGCACCCTGGAGCACGTGGCTGGCAATGGGGGAACCCTGCAGTGCCCCTGGGGACAAAGCCACAAGGGACCATGACAGAGGGGCAGTAATCCCTGCACAGAGATGGCTTTCCTGGGGCTCCTCCAAAGCAGCTTCCAGGCAAAAGCTCTGCTCCAATCCCAAGGCAGATTGCTCAGGGGTGGAGAGGTGTCTCCGAAGTCCTGGAATAATTTAGGAGCAAGAGAGCTTAGGAATGCAGCAGGCTGGACTCAGTGGGTCTCGAGAGGGAACTGCAGGCTCTGATGGCTCTTTAAGATCACAGGCAGATCTCTGAGATGCAGTCTCTTACTGTGCCAGGTGCTGGGAGTGGCCTGTGTGTCAACAAAGTAATAAACAGAGCAGGCAGTTCCCAGATGAGCCAGGAATCCCTGGAGACACTGGAATCACGTGTGCCATCATGACCCCATCAAAGCCAGGAGAACAGAGATTCCCTCCCTAAACCGTGCCTGAAGCTCCACGCTTCAGAGACACAACCACAGTTTAATGCACTGAAACATGGAGGCACCTTCCTGGCCCACTCACCTTCTTCCCGATGGTGAAAAACTTGCAGGACTGAGCTTGGGAGGTGGGGATGTTCTGGTAGTGCACAAACTTGCCGTCTGTCCAGCGGTAGATGGCCGAGCCCGGCGGGGTGACCCKGTTGGCCATGGCAGCGAACAGCCCCACCCTGGGGATGGTGAACACCTCGATGCCCATCGTCTCCGAGTTGGTCACCAGGTTCTGGTGCTCCTCCACGTAGTCCAGCCTGTGCTTGACTGGAGCCCACAAAAAGAGAGGGATGGGGTTAAAACCAGGTGATTTTAGCTGGGGAGGGGCCCAGCATTTGCTGCTGTGCAGAGCTCGGTGGGGCAAACGAAGGTTCTGGTGTCACTGGGCCACACCAAAGGGGTGGTAAAGGCCTGACTCCGCCCCGATGGGCAGCACATTCAGCCCCATCCATCCCTGCCTGCTCTCCAGAGGAGGGCAGGGCTGTGTCCTTCAGGAGCAGCAAAGAACCCCGTGCCACAGATTTTGATTGCTTTGATGAATTTATCCTCAAGAGAACAAGGAGGAGATGACAGGAGGAGAGGTTAGAGAGGACTGAGACAAGTATTAATGCCAGGAATTGGAGCAGAAACCTCCAGAGTGGCCCCAGTGAGAGATGGATGGGCTCTGGAAAGCACAAAAGGCAGGAGAAGGGGCTCTGGAGGGCATAAAATGCAGGAGAAGGGCTGGTGTTGGTGGCACCAAGGGGCACAGGTCAGTAAGATCCCAGCATGAGGTCTCCTTGGGAGAGAGACATGGTGCCAATCCGTAGGGAAGGACACGGGGTCCAGTTACTGCTCCAGTGAGGAACAAATGGCTCATCCAAACCCACCCCGTGGGTATCAGCAGAAGAAAACTGCTGGGAGAGGAGGGAAGGGCAGGACAGTTCAGTGAGGGGCACATCCCATCCTCCATGTCCTCTCCAGGGATCCTGGGCAGAGCCTGGAGTGCCAGTGGGTGAAATCCGTGTCATTATTGACCAACCCCCATCCARSCCAKGCTCTGGTKGCTTTTTCCATCTYGGTGCTCCCACTSTTRTCCTTACCAAGTGTCCCAGRRTGACARTGAGACCTRTGTCTGCCACCCTCCCAACCCCCCATTGCTTCTGGCTGCTGCTGAGTCTCTGTTCCCCCTTACCCACCCCACAAGTGCTCTGGCACCAGGAGCCCTTTTGGAAACCCATGGAAAGGAGCACYCCCAACACCCCGAGCGTGGCTCTCCATGGGGTGAGCTCTCCCCCTCAGACAGGGCACGAGCTCACCCTGCCCAGAGAATCCCCAGGGGGACAGAAAATGTGGAGAAGGTGAATGGACCACCCTGGATCCAGAGGTGTTCTGGGAGTGTTGTGGGCACTGAGAGCAAAGCAAAGCCTGGCCAAGCAGGGGAGAGACAGGGGGACACTGAACCTCTCCTTCTCCTGCTGATTCCCATCCCAAAGTGGTCTCAAGGGCAAATCTCAGCTCCTGCTCTGATGCAAGGGTGTCCTTCCCTTCCCCTCCCCYCAGCGGTACCTTCCAGCATGGAGACCCAGGCGCTGCCATTGCACAGGTAGAGCCCTCGTCGGGAGGCGTTGAACCAGAACTGCGCCTTCTGCTGCTTGGAGCAGCGTGGACGGGCCCCCAGCGTCACCTTCATGTCTGTCTCTGGCCGTGGAGAGGAGCAAGACAGGAGCCTCTCAGCCCACCGAGCAGAGGGGCCGAGAGGCAGGAGCGGGGGTGTCCCGGTCTCACCCTGGTGATGGGCACCAGGCAAGGGGGAAATGGGAGCCCAGCACAAATCTGGGAAGCCAGACTGGAAAAACCGTGTGCGTGGGGCCACTGACACGAGCCCAGCTCTGCCAAGGGACCCAGACAGGACCACCCCATCTCTCCAGGGAGATTTTGGACAGGGATCCCAATACACACACATTGGGAAGCAGAGGGTGCTGGGAACATCCTMTTCCCCTCTGCTCCTGCTTGGTTCCCAGCCTCACACACAGCCCCTTCCTCACAGAGCTGGAGGCTGTGGGGACACTGACCGTAGGGGTATTTGAGCACCTCGTTGCTCACGGGCTTGGCAGGGGCATCCTGCAGGACACTGGGGACAGAGAGCRTCGCTGCTTTGAAGTTGACGGCGCGGCACATCCGAGGGGTGGCATCGGCTCCCGGCAGCAGGACAAGCTGTCTCAGCAAGCCCTGGGAAAGCAGAGGGGTGGAGATCGAGCCCATCGAGATCACAGAATGGGACCTGCAGCTAACTCATGCCTTGAATTTCCTGCCTGGCTTCTGCTTGTTGCCCTCCCTCCTGGGMTGCAGGATTGGCCCTGGGATTCATGGGGCAATCTAACAGCTGCTGTGAGGGGCTCGGAGCTGCAGCTGCCTTCCTCAGGGGAAGGATCTACAGCCACCTCTGCTYCCTGCGCCACGGCACAAGCCCTGCYAGCGTAAGGGACTGRGARAGGGCTGTGGGTCACTCTATGGGCACCCCCGGGYACCCCACACCGCGGGGCACCTACTGTGAACACGCCTTTCCTCCTCCGCCGGTTGCCCAGGTAGAAGCTGGCTCTCCTCACCGACAGCGAGGATGGGAACGGCGTCTCCACCACCCTGGGGACGGGCAGGAAAGAGATYGGGGACAATTTCACGGCACTGCCGGTGACCCGGGGAGGTTCCGGTGGAGGAACATCCCCCTGCCCACCCTGCTGAGCCCCSCGACCTACACATCCTTGGGGACGCTGCAGTCCACGGTCAGCGAGAAGGAGTGTCCGGAGACAGCCAGGACGAGCGTGTGCCACTGGCTGTCGGCGAGGGACACGTTGGGGAAGGTGACGCGGGTCTGCCAGCCGCCGGCGCGCTCGGGGCTCCAGAAGAGGAAGTGCAGCTTGTCGGGAGCGTAGCGCAGCCCCAGCAGCACGCCGGGGCTCTCGTCCCCCATCAGCGTGAAGATGTACTCGTTCCTCTGCGGGAGGACACGGGTCACACCGGCGGGGCCGCGCCGTGCCCGCGCCCTGCCCGCGCCGTGCCCGCGCTCACCTTGGCGGGGCCGCGGAGCGCCCGCAGCGTGGCGATGATGGAGAACTCCTCGGGAAAGCGGTCGCAGTGGATGAAGAGCCGCGAGGCGGGGAAGCCCAGGGCGCGGGGCCGCGATGCGGAGAGCTGGAAGCCGCGCACGCCCTGCACCTGCAACACCCGCATGCCCCGGGCCAGCCCCGCGGCCGGCACCGCCTCCGACAGCATGTCCAGCGGGCGCAGGTCTGTGCCAAGAGACAGCGGGGCGCGTCACGGCGGAGGGAGGGAGCATCCCACCCTGTCCCTCAGCCCTGCCTGAGGGGCTCCACGGCCGCAGGAGCCTGGGGTCTGCCCCGAGCCCCCCATTCAGGGCCAGAGGGCAGATTTGCCGTTCAGACACCACGGCTGGCATCTCCATCCCCACGGCAGGAGCACCAAGAGTGCGGAACCATCTCAGTGAGGCAGCTCGGAATGCTGGCACCGGAGCGAGGACCTGCCAGCCGGGCAGCCCCGGGCTCCACCGGCATCGGGAGAGCCGGCAGGGATCCGATAGCACGGATTCGCCCGCAGGGCAGCTGCCCGTCCCCATCCCGGTCCACAGGGCAGTGGGGACAGCTCTACCCCTCCAGTCCCGGTTTGGGCTCTCCCAGCGCGGCCCTAATTGCACACACGCACTCCCCCGGCAGGCACCAAAACCACTCATTAGCAGTAATTATCCTCTCCCCAGAGAAGAGAACGCCGTGCCCAGCCCCAGGGCATCGCCCCGGTGAGAGCACGCAGCACAACAGTACCAAAGTGCCACCCCACGGGACAGTGCCAGGCCCAGCACCTCGGCACRGGAAGGGCTGTAGCGGCTGTGGGGTCTTCTCCGACCTTCCTGGCCTCGGACCCTCCCGTTTTTGTTTTTGAATGCTTTTCTGGCAGAGAAGGGAGATGATGCCCAAGAGATGAAGCAGCACTCGCTTACACAAAAACACCCCTGATTCCATCCCACCCCGCTGAAATCCGCCTTTTAGCTCCAATTTGTACTAATAAATCCGGGCTGCTGGGGCACAGCGGGAGAGCTGTGAAGGAGGGAGCTGGGAGCAATCTGAATGCAAACCAGCTGCAGAGGGGAAGCGCTTCCTCCAGACACGCCTGGCCAGCCCAGTTCCAGGTGGGCAGAGCAAACAGGAACGTGCTCATGTTGCTCTGTCCGGCCAGAACAGGGAGATTGGTGAGGTCCTTCCCATCCTGGCAGCCCTGCGTGCCCCCTGCCCACCCCACCGTTGGTTTAAGCTGTTCCTAAAGCAACGTCTTGGTAGGGGAGTTGTAGCTGGAACAGCTTATTTCAGAAATGCATCACTCAGGGAACGGCCAATTCCTGTTTTTCCCAGCAAAAAAGTAGAGCTGAACTCAGGCTTGTGTTTGCAGGGGGTTTTAGGAGCCCCCCAATTGCCCCTGAGATGGTGGGGATGCGCTGGGGGAGAGCTCAGCTGGGGCTGGAGGTTGTGGGCCAGGAAGGGACCAAGTCCTAAGACCAAACCCAAATCCACAAATCCAAAGCTCTGCGTTCCTGTCTGCCTCCCACAGCCGACACCACTGAGGCTGGGAGGGCWGCTGGGGGCTCCAGCCCAGCTTGGGCAGCACAAGTGGTGTCAGGGGGGTCCCGTGTGGGGTCCCCAGGATGGTGCTGGGGCCTCGACACCCCCAGGATCCCTCCAGCCAAAGCTGCTTGGGGACAGCAGGGTCATTCCCAGAGAAACTGGAGCACCTCGGGGAGGAGGCAACGACCAGAAACTCTCCAATCTCTCCCTGTTTTTCTTCTCACTTCATCTGGGCTGTAATAAAATGCAAATATAGTTTGCCATCAAACTGGGACAAGCCCCAAGGACACAGAGCTGTGCCCAAACAGCCCCAAAACCTGAGCTCGGCCTTTACTGCCCMCACAGCACRGGGATGGGGATGGGGATGGGGATYCTCTTCAGGAAACGCCGCTGGAGCTGCCCCTGGGAACGGGGGGACGGAAACTTTTGCTGCTGGGAAGGCAGAGGTTGTGTCTGTCAGAGCACAGAAGAGTCCGGGACAGGAGGGACTTTCCAGGGGGACTTCACAGCTCTCCTCTCCTTTATCCATCCTTCCCCTCCCCTC
>NW_026623717.1:0-32307 GCF_030028575.1 Malurus melanocephalus | reverse complement strand
TCCACAGGAATGACCCTGTCCGTGGCACTGGCAGGGTGCCCGCAGCACCCGAGGCATCGCTGTCACTCGTTCCTTTTCAGTGGACACGGAAATATTTGGGCTGGCCCGAGTGGGCATGTCCCCAAACAGAGCACACCTTTAGGTGCGCTGGGGCGCGGGGACCGTCCCGTCCCGGGATCGCACCGGTGCGGGTTCCCGGCGGGGTGAACGCCCGTCCCCGGCGCATCCCGCCCGCCCTCCGCTCSTACCTGTGCAGTGCTGCCACGTCCTGCCGCCTCCCCGCGGAATGCCCCCGCCGCTGGCCCGGCCCAGGAGGATGACCCAGAGCAGCAGTGGAGCCGACATGGAGGGCCCGGCTTTAGGGGGTCCATCCACCGGGACCCCTCCGCTGTGCGCTGTGCGCTGTGCGCTGTCCCCGCCCGGCTCAGCGCCCCGGGGGCTCTGGCATGCTCTGCAGCGGGTCCCCCGGCACCGAGCCCCCCTCCCCGGGCTGGGGTCACCCCAGGCTGCTGAAGCGCGGCTCTCGGGCGGTGCTGTGCGTGGGCATGGCCCCCGGGGGCACAGCCGGGGGGGGGGCGGGGGTCTCCTGCGGCGGCCGCCGAGGCAGTGCCGGCTGCAGCCTGCACACAGACATTTAAATGAGAGGTCGGTGGTGGGAGAGGAGGAGTCCCGGCTCCTCCGGGAGCTTTTATCTTTTGCCCAACCCTCTGGAAGGCGGCTTTGGGGAGGGAGTTTTTAATCGTTATTTTTTGGTTGTTTTCTTCGCTTCCTTTCATTTTTGGTGATTCATTTTCCTGGGCTGACATGGGAGTAGGTGGGAGATTCGCCCCTGCTTGGAGACACCTGGCTGGGAACTTTCCTGCCCCTAAACGCATTGGTTTTCAGGTTGTATGGTATGAGAGACTCTCTGACACCTCTGCACCACTCCACCGTGCCCAAAAATAAGCCAACCCCCCCAAAATGCATATTTCTCCCCAAAACTGTCCCAGGCAGGTGATGCACATCCCATGCCCCAAGCAAGGCTCCATCCCAAGGGCCAACCACCAGGCCCAAGCCCTGCCACCGGCTCAGAAACCCTCCAGGTTCTGCTGTTCCAATGGAGCAACAGCAGTGGGAAAGCTCCCTGCACGCAGACAGCTCTGCCGGGCTCCTCCAGCCACAGAAGGAGCCTCTTCCATTCCCCAAACAATTGAAACAGGCTCCCACCCCGCCTCRTCCCCAAAGCCTTCCCGCAAGGCGTGCACTGGAATAGAAAGCGGATGGCCGGGACCAAACGCCAAAAACTGTGTCACAAACCGGGGGTTTTGTCAGCCAGAGCCAGAGCCAGACCCGTGGTTGTGGTCAGTGCAGTCTGCCCGTACCCCAAAACTGCTGGGGCTGAGGGTGCAGCCCAAGGGGTGCAGCCCAGGGTGGAGTGCAGCACCGTGCAGCACCTCGGCCCCAAATCCCAAGAGCACCCCATGAACCCCAAGACACTGAGGACCCCAAGGATGTTGGTGCCTCTGTCTCAGTCTGCAGAGTGGCTGTGTGCCTGCCCAACAGCCCTGGCAGGGCCCTCTCCAAACAGGCTCTCTTTGGGCATCCCCCAAATTAGGGTCATGCTTAAACCTTCCCTGCAAGAGAGAGCTGCAGAGGTGAGGTTCTGCTCTCTCCTCATCATCCTCATCCTCATCCTCATCCTCAGGATGGTGCCCAGTGGCACAGCCACAACCACACCTGGGAGTTCCAGATGGCCAGGTGACCCCAGGGGAAGCAAGAGGACAAACCATCCCATCTCCCCTCTCCTGACACTCCCAACCTTGAGGACACCCAGCAGGGCTGGGAGTGGGAGCAGCCACCTCACGGGAACCCCAGGCCACGGGAAGGTGGGGATTGGTGTTCCAGGCACGTCTGGCAGAGAGGTGCTGCTGGCAGAGRGGCTCCCGTCAGGTCGGAGCTGGAGAAAGCATCACAAATAGGAGTCAGAGCCGCCACATCTCCCGGGGCTGCACACATGTGTCAAGTTAAGCGTGGCTTTGGGAGCTGGCAGCGCCGCCCTGAGCAGGGGATGGATTTGGGGAAGGCTCCTGCCAAGGCTCTGCAAGGGTCTGGGGAGGGAGGGAAAGTCCTGGCAGAGATTCTGGGTCCATTGGTTTTCCAAAGGGGATGCAGCCACCTTTGAGTGCTTCCTCAAGGGCAAAAAAACAGTCGGTGGGGACATCTTCAGAGCCAAGGACAGAGCTGTGGGTGTCCCCTCCAGAAGCAGGGGGATCTGTGGAGCTCCAGGCAGGAGGTGGAGGGACTGCAGCCCCAGCAGTGAGCACGGAGCACATGATGGGCTCAGGCTGCTGTTCAGCCACGTTAATGAACCGTCTCCTGCTGAAGATAGGGATGTTGAAGGTCCCCAAGGGTTTTCTCTATTCCTAGACTAGGGATGGCAGAAGATTTGGAGTGGCTGGGGCAGTGCCCAGCGCTTTCCTCCCTGCCTGGGGACCGAGCTGTGATTGGAGCAAGGACAGGGACACATCGCTGTCACCCCGGGTCCAGGACCTGCTCCRTGTCCCCAGGACAGTAGGAAGTGGTCTGCAAAGCAGTTCCTAAGCACACAGGCGCACATTCCTAAGTGCAGAAGCAAGCACGAGGGGATGCAATAAAAGAGACAAACAGCGAGACGTTTGCCTAATTCGCATGGGGCATAAATGAAACCATGTGGCGGCTCCGAACAGAACGATCCTTGGATCTCCACCAGAAAGGTTTGGCCATCCCTGGGTTAGGAAAGGTTGAGAAACCCATCTGTAGGCAATTGACTGCCAGCAGAGCTTTCACGCAGGGGACAGCGCAAGGAGGGCACCGCACCGACGCCAGGGGCCRGCTGGACCGCGCGCACGGGGGAACGTTCCTGCTCTTCCAAGGCTGTAACTCATTCCTTATTATTTGCAGACACAAAGCCGTGTTTCAGGGCTTCATGCCTTATTCGTTTTGGTCTTTATTCCTGACATCTGTATACAATCAGAGAATCTTTTAGGTTGGAAAAGACCTCTAAGTTCTTCAAGTATTCTTCCCTGAAACGCAGGCATCAGCAAGGGCAAGGCTTTGAGGGACCCCTGTAAGGAACTGATGGACAAACACCCATCTCATGGTGTCCCCAACCTCTGTMCACCCCCCTGCCTGCACCAGCAGGGCCAGGGGAGCCTGCCACACTCACATCCTTGGAGGTCAGTGCAGTAAGGACTCACACAAGGAGCCAGTCCCACCTGTGTGAGCAGCAGGGTGGGGATGAGCCCTTTGGGATCAGTGACGAAGGGGATGGGTGGGGGAATTGTTCTCAGAGTGACAGTTCCCCAAATGACAGCTTGGGCTGAACAACTGGAACACCCTCCCCAGGATGGCAGGATGAGGTCTCCATCCTCAGCCATTTCCAAGGCTCCTCCCTTGTCACCTCTGCCCTTTCTCCCAGGCTGAAAATCTTCCCTGTGTTTCCTGGAGCAACTTCAACTCCCTGAGTCCAACCCACCAACATAAAGCAGAGTTCCGGCAAGAAATCCCGCACCAGGAGAACTGTCAGCATCGTACAGAAGCACAAATGTCTTTAACCCCAACAGCTTTCAAAAGCTGAATTCCCAGAAGTTTTSGAGAGGTTCTGCCAGGAAAAGTTTTGTGAAAGACTGGGAGGATTGCAAAAAGCAAAARGCAACGTTTTTAGGAAAACCACCAAAAGTAAGGACAAAGCTGGCCCCGTCCTGCTGCCACCTCCTCAGCATGGAGCTGCCTTCAGGAGCAATCCCTGCCAGGCGTGGCCAGCCACCAGCATCGCTCAAATCCCAGAGCCCTCCATGTCCCCACACCCAGTGCCAGCTCAGGGAGTGAAGGAGCCGGGAGTCCCCAGCCAGGGCTCCCTGGCTTTGGCCACAGCAGCAGTGGGTCACAGCCAGGAGCAAGCTGAGCATCCTGCCCCGCATTTGGAGGACACATGGCAGCTGAGCAGGCAGGCTCAGTAAGGGCTCTGAAAAGCAGACACTTTCACCAGTACAAGGGGACTCAGGCTTTGAGACTGTGCTTCCACAGCGCAGCTGTTTTGGATAGGGCCACACCGCATCCTCCCCTCATTTCATCCCTGCATATGACCAGTAGCCCTTCATTGCTGCCAGTCCCTTGTTGACATAGTTGTTCTAATTTTTGTCACCTTCTCCCAGTGTGCCCAAACYTGTTGAAGAGGCTGAGCCACCTCCCCACAGCCACAGGATCCCCAGACTCACCACTTTCCAGTGAGGCAGCTCTGTAGGGCTGGAGGGCATCCAACCCCGGCAACCATGAGCATGAGGATCATGGAAATGCTGCTCCGGGTATTTTTTGTAGGTCTCAGCTCTACAGAGAGGCAAAAGAGCAGGGGTGGGGTTCACACGTCATTTGGTGGTGGTGCAGGAGATCCAGGAGCTCTGCCTGAACGCCCTGCTCCACCTGCAATGGGAGAATTCTGCTTGATTTTGAGCTCAGCTGAGATCTCTCCACAAAGGGAATAAACAGCATTCCAGAGGCCAAGGGGAAGGAGGCAAATTCTGTTCCACACTTATCACCTGTGCTTTAATCTCCTTCAGAGACAGCCCTTGTCCAGCACTTGGGGGTTGTGCAGAGCAGCTGGGGGTTGGAGACATCTGAGCTTTGCTGCAGCAGGAGCAGCAGCTCACAGGGCTGTACACGCAGCCTTGGGGGCTCTGTGTGGGGAGCTGTCAGCTTGGCCAAGCAAACCCCATGCCAAGTGCCCTGGGCTGAGCATTGCCCAGAGATGTKGTGGAYTCTCCATCCCTGGAAGTGTCCAAGGCCAGCTTGGATGGGGCTTGGAGCAGCCTGGGATAGTGGAAGGTGTCCCTGCCCCTGGGGTGGGATGAGATGAGCTTTAATWTCYCTTCCAACACAAAGYATCTGGGGATTCTACGATTCTGTGATSTCTCTGTAGGCTGCCCTGGAGTAACACCTGAGCCCCAGGGCTGGCTGTGGCATGGGGAGAGGAATCTCCCGTGGCAGTGCTGGGGGAAGCCCTCCTCTGCCTTTGCTTGTAGCTCTTTGATCCGGGCAGTGACCACACACACCAGATTACAGCAGGCAGGTGGCGGTGAGCGGCACAAAGAGCCCCAGCAGGGAAACGCAGGGATCTGTCCCCACATGCTCGGGCACAATGAGGACCGGCAGGGATAGAAAATGGGAAGCACAGCGCTGCTTGGATGAAATGATCCCATGGCTCCCTGGTTAGGGACCAGTTAGGGACCTTCTCTCCCACAGATCCACCTCTGACTGCCTGCCCCGGGAAGGTGTGGGCATCACAAACCCTTCCCAGTGCTGGCAGCAAATCTAGGCTGGGGTCCCTGCATCATTTAGCATTATTTTTCTCTGCAGCTGTAAGAAAACCTCCTGTCCCCTGCCGCAGAGAGTCACTGGCCAATTTTATCGCTCCCTYGTACGACAGTGTCAAGCTTTAATTATTTCACGAGCGACGATTGAGGCTCCGGAGGAGGCGGCGGGCGGCAGGGCAGGCGGTGCGCCCCGGGTGCCAAGCGCGGCTTCCATCTCCTCCGACATCCGGCGAGGAAAGGGAACAAAGGCACAGAACAATTCCCATTGTTTTCCATGACTTTCTTCAGGGCAGTTCTTCCAGCGCAGCGCTGCTGCCCAGCCGCTCCGGCTCTCRGGGCTGTGCAGTAATTATCCTGTGCCGAGGTGCCCACCACCCAACCCTCGGAGCCTGGTGCCCACCAGCACAGCGTTCTCAGCTCCCGTCCCACTCCACAGCCCCACAGGGCATTCCCGAGATGCTCAGGCAATGCTGGGTTCATGGTTTGACTCCAGGATCTCAGAGGTGTTTTCCAAGTAAATGATTCCGTGATGACATCCAGCTACCGGTACCCGGCCCAGGCACAACACTCAGCCCAGGCTCAAGGGGAGGGAGATCAGCACAATCACTTTGGTGGGTTTCAAAGGGGGAACRGAAGAATCACACAGAAGAGTCATGGAATGGTTTGGGTTGGRAGYGACCTTAAAGCCCATCCAACCCCCTGCCATGGACAGGGACACCTTCCACTATCCCWCAGTGCTCCAAACCCYAATGTCCACCCTGGCCTTGAAYAMTTCCAGGAATGGGGCAGCCACAGCTTCTTCTCTGGAAAAGAAGAAGGTATTTAACATGTGAGAGAGAATTCAACCTACRAGTCTTGCTGGATGGGGATGAACGGATAAAATAAATCAAACATCCCCTGGTCATGGACTGGGTGTTCCAGGGGCAGAAGCAGAAATTACCAAATGCTAAGTGATGCTTGTTGAGGACAGTTTGGACAAGTGGTTTCTCCACTAACACTGATGTTTTGGTAAAGCCACGCTTCATACAGAGCCCTAAGAGCTTACTACAGCCCACAAACCCCAATGCTCCCAGTAAAGCCATGCCTAGGYTCCAAGAAGATCCCATATCCAAGCAGGACCTGGCCAAGGACAAAATTCAACTTCTAACTGCCTCTGCAGACAAAATGGGTTTGAAAACACCTGGACTCCAGCCTGCCTGTCCAGCATCCTCCTCCATTGCAAAAACTGGTGAGAAAAGCTGAGCTCTGGCTGAGCGAGGCTCCTCTGGAGCCACTCTCACAGCAAGACTACAGTCACCAAGGGAGGATCTCTGACCCCTGAGAGGGGCAAATTCCCCTGATTTGGTCCATTCCATATATCACCATTTCCTAGCTCCCAGAAGGATGAATGGCAAGGGGAAGTGAGACATCCCTGGGGATGAGCTCTGCTGTTCATTCTCACCTTGGAGATGTGAGCGTGTCTCTGACACACCCATCCCACGGAGTGACATCCCCCAGCACCTGACCAGCTGACCGAGCTTGGAGGGATCTGACCAGGATTGGATCTCTAAGGGSTCTCCTCTGAGTGGCAGAAGACAGGGATCCTGGTGAAGCACCACACCAGGAGAGGAGTCTGCATGAGCCCACCCCAGGCAGGCTCAGCAAAGAAACTCCAATTCAACATCCCCATGCCACCCCGACTGGGTTCAATCTGCCAAATTGTTTTGGCATGGGGAAAGAAAACTGTCTTGGGCCCAAAATTCCATCCCAGCCGTGGGTGGGACCCTCCCCATGCTGGGCCCTGCACCCAAAAGTGTGGGTGCCCCCCACCGTGTGTTGCATCCTGCATTTCTGCTGCTTTGAAGCCACCTCCCATGTCACCCTGCAGCCCCCAGAGGGGAGGCCACAGTGGGGTCACCTTGAAAAGCCACCTGGCTGGTTCCCCTGGCACTCTTAGTGCCCTGGGAGCAGAGCCATAGGGCAGGCTGGGATGGGCAGGAAGGTCACCGAGCTGGAGTCATGGGGAAGGCACAGATCTCCACCATCCCACAGGGGCCATGAGAGCACCAAGCAGGATTGCCAAATGTTAAGTGCCTTGAACAATTCCCTCCTCAGTTACGGGTTTCATCTCTGCAGCCTCTGGGAGCATGGCACAGCACTTTTGATGCCCCAGCCATTGGGTGACAYTTGGCAGCAGGAGAGGGGCACCAGGAGCCCTCGCTGGGGCTGGCAGCTCAGGCCCTCAGGTGCCGGATGAATTCTCCAAATYCCTGCACCTTCCCCTTCCTGTGCCACCCCAAATCTGCCTCCAGCTGGCAGCAAGACCCCCAGCATCCCTTCCCTCACACCCCTCCAGCCTCTGAGCTTCCTGAAGAGCAGTGATTTTCTTCTTCTCATGAGTCAGGGAAATTTTAAAGGGAAGCCACATGGGACATGTGACCTGTGGGCACTGCGAGTATCTCCTGTGCTCAGCCTCCATCCCTGCCCTGGCTCAGCCCCACGCCATGGAACAAGGGAAGCTGCTGCTTCGAGCCCCTTTCCAGAGCTCAAAGCTGCACCAGTCTCACATTTGAGACAATCCCAGCATCAGCAACACGGCTGGCATTGTGGATGAACATTTGAGCTCTGTGCTGCTCCTCCTTCCCGTTCTCACACGGTGAAACACTCAGAGCATCCTCACCCAGACACAGCTCCAGGACAGCAGGGACCTTCCCAAGGTGCAGAGCTTCCCTGTGGCACCCATGCCAAGGTAGCACATCACCTTCCACTCAAGATATCGCTCCAGAAAGGCAAAAAAAAAGCTGGCAGGGAGCCCAGGGCTGGCTCTGCCCCCGAGCTGCAGCCGTTTCATGTGGCTCCAACGCCTCTCACACTTTCAAAGGCACACCAAGCCAGTTAATGGATGTCTCCCAGCCCACTGTGTGTGTTCTGACACAGCCCCTCTGCCAAGGGAAAACAACAGCGAGCGTGTGTGGATGTGTGTRTATACAAAGGCTTTAAAGAGGACGTTGCTTGCATTTTTACAGCTTTGTTGAAGGGTTTGGTTGGGTTTCTCCTTTGAGTATGAAAGCCTAAAGTAAATACAATCCAGAGAAAAGGATTTTAAAAAGATCTTTAATACTTTACCTACATGCATAACACCTGTAGAGCTCTGACATTCCCCAAAGTACATTTTTTGCAATAAGTGTTTCAGGCTGAAAAAAGACTGCTCAGAAAAGCATTGCTACCAGCCAGCACTGCACATCCTGCCAACACGAGTGTTCATTCACAAAGTGACACAATTAAATCTGTCAGGGAAGTCTATCCCAGGAGCCACATGGCAGTTTTACAAGCTTTAAATTTCAGGTGCTCCCCAAGGTGCCTGTGCCATGAGACTCTCACAGAAGGAGCCCACACACCTCCCCCGTACAAGTGGAATCCTCCTGCTTCAGGATTCAGTTTGTTGGAGAATAATGAAGTTTTAATTCTTTCTTGCAAATAGAAACAGGGAATCTAACATGCCAACCACACTGCCACCTTTAAAACTTCCGTAGAATCYCATAATGGTTTGGGTTGGAAGGGACCTTAAAGCTCATCCCATTCCACCCCTTGCCAAGAGCAGGGACACCTTCCACTGTCCCAGGGTACTCCCAGCCCCAATGTCCAGCCTGGCCTTGGACACTGCCAGGGATCCAGGGGCAGCCACAGCTTCTCTGGGCACCCTGTGCCAGGGCCTCRCCACCCTGACAGAGAAGAATTTCTTCCTAAATGAACACAACAAATTCCTTTTGATGAACACAAATGCTCACCACTCCAGCAGAGTAAACAGCCACCAAGCAGAACAGTTGTCACCCTGACACCAAGCTTTAGTCCTGARCTGAACTTCTGCCTACATTTTGTCACCTTCAAGACTGCAAGGTAGACGTGRTCACTGAGTGGCTTCAAATGCCCATCAGCAAGCCCACTGCATGACAGTCACTTAAAAAGAAAGGATTTTTATTTCTGAACAGAGATTTGGGGTCTATGGAAATTCTGAGTAGGAACTGGACATCTGAGAAACYTGGTCAAGTGGAAGGAGTCTTTGTYCATGACATGGGGTTGGAACTGACGGTCTTTAAGGTCCCTTCCCATCCAAACAATTTTGTGATTCTGCTGTGATCTGTGTCCTTCTCAAATCCAAGTGCTGCTATCAGCATGTTCTGGATGAATCCACCTGTTTTATGTTCATGAGAATTTCCTGGGGCAGACACCTGGATATAACAACGTTTGTAAGGAGCAAACTACACCAGAACTGCCCGCTGTCAGATTTTTATAGTCTTCTTTGAATTACCCAGCCACTGCCAGCATTAGAGACAAGACATTGGCCTGGAAAGTCCATGCAACTGTGCCAGCTCTTCCACTCCTTCCCAAGTATCCCATGTTTTAGCTGAGGTAGAATAAACCTTTCCACTGCTTTGGAGCAAGTCTCCTGGCTGGGTGGTTACCCACATACAACACCCACTGCGATACATTTGTGTACAAGTATGAAAGGAGAAAATATAATCACTTTATTTTCAGTATACAGACTAAATCCCACCATAAAATCAAGATAATGAGCAAGCACACATGAATAAAACACTCTGCACTTAAGCAAACCCCACTTTTGCCCTGTGTTGCTGCAGTGGCTCTCACAGCTCTCCACTGTTGTTCCCAAAAGTGGCTGCAGCACTCCCAGGAGCAATCCTCCCTCTAGTCCAATTCAAAAAACACTCCCAGTTTGCGTAAAGTGCTACATTTTCCTGTATGCCTTGAAATACTAGTTAGGTACAACACTATTTCATCATCTCTGCTCCCAAGCTACGTCCAGTCCCACTCCCACCCTTACATCAAAGCCACAATTACTTCTACAAGGAGGTAAAATCAGCAGGTTGTAGCAACAGAGCTCTTCAGAGGTGCAGAACGATGGTGAAGGGCGATCTGCAGCACACACAGCAAGACACAAACGCTGATGGGTTGGACCAGGCACATGCACACCATCACCTGTGTAAAGCTTTCTCCACGGTGCCACTCCTTCCACGTCACAAGCCTTTCACATTGAAAAAAACAAACCAGCCCTTGTCAAATTTAGCCCGTTTAAAGCTGCCAACAAAATCGGATTCCACGTGCTATCAGTGGGCATGTTATTGCTTGTAGTAAATGGGAGAAGTCTGGACCTACWCATGAGATTGGCTTGCAAAGCAGAAAGGTCAGCAGAGCTCCTCAGCAGTTTTAGGAAGTGACCAGCTGGTGTTTCCTGCACGCTTCACACCAGCTACAACACCACAGTCCAAAACACGCACCGTACCATCCCCGAGCTGCTCTGGCTCCTATTTCATACACCAGCACTCGGTGTAGAGTGTCACAGGGAATTTTAACAAGTCCATCATGCTCATCTTGACTCATCCCCCTGAAAACAGRTGAGCTGGGCTGTCATGGCAAAGCAGTGCCAAATGCTCTCAACACTCAATGCCACCAGAGCGAGCTGATATTCGTGCAGAGATATTTATGTCCCCAGCAGAGCAGACACATCCTCACTGGATTTTCCAACTCGCCCAGTTGAACTTGGACCAAAGCGTTCAACAATCCAGCCTTCACACCTTGTGCCTCTAACTGAGTGTAGTTTACAACTGAGTGTCTTCAAGGAGTAATAAAGCAGCTCTCAGGATTTCTGCCAAGCCAACACTGATTCAAAGGCTCAGTACAAACTCACAGTGTCACATGGGAACACCAGCCCATTCCAGACCCCCAGCTCACTCCCTAAAGTTTCTTTCTTTGCTAACACACTCTGATGATAATCCTGCTTTACAGCCTCTCCTAACTATACTCTTCAAATCAGATCTGACTGCAAATATTGCCCGTAACCTAACAAGTATCATAGAATGGACAGATTATTTCCTGCCTACTGCTGCTCCAGATGCAATGCTACCTACAAAAACACGACTAATTCTTCCAGCAGATGATCCAAACCAGCACTGTTCTCCAACAGCAGATGGGTGAGGAGGGCTGCAGATTGCCAGGTCTCCAAGTCTTCCCACACCACAAAGTGAGGTAGCAACAAGCAGCCTTTGCAAAACAGCATTGCCTCTGTATTTTTCTCTACCATTAAATCCCTTTGCCTCTGTATTTTTCTCTACCATTAAATCCCTTTTCTACACAATTTAGTGAGTGAACTAGAGGCTTCTCTGGAGCAGTGGAAGAAAAGAGATGGTAAATAAATAACAATTTATAAGAACTAGGCCAATAGTTGTACRAAGTTTTCCTTTTTTGGTACCAGCACTGAGCACTGCTCGTTTCCAGGTGGAGAGAAATACAAAATACTTCAGTCTCTCTGTGAGCCTAAAGTCCAAGTGACTTCTGCACAATCTGCTTGGCAATTTTGTTAAATTGTTCTCTGTCTTCCCGCCACATCTTGGAGGCATCTACATTGGCTCCACTTTCATCATTTGGCTCTGAAACGAGAAAGATAAAAATAGGTGGGCAATGGAGCCTCTTGCTTCTTCAAGAGTTCCACTTCCCCAAGGCTTTGATACGCTTCTCCTCCTTGGGACTACAGAAACGCCACTAAAGCAAATCCAATGACAGATTCCCAAAAGGCTCTGATTTAACTGACCACAAGAGAAAGGATATCACAGCAAGGTCGAGTTTAGGCAAGTAACAAGTAGCACAGGAGCAGGACTTTCTTTTGTTTGCGCTTCCAGCAGTGGAGCCCCACAYCATGCAGATGGCCAACACAATGTGGCATCCCCAGTGCTGTCAAGGGCTTTTTAAACTGCATGTTTCTCCCTGCAGAACCATTTTTTCCTTGTTCTCTGGCTTCCCAGACACAAAGCCCCTCCAACCAGGCCACCCAAACACTCTGTCACTCATTGGGATGGCTTTTTCTATTGAAAACCAACAAAACAAGCCAAGGACACCCATAGAATATGCTTTCATTTCCGCAACATCGTTTCATCTGAGGATTTTGGAACACAAAGCACATGAAGTGCTGGACTCCCAGGGGCTCCCCATATTGTAGGGAGGCAAGCTGAAACCCAGGATTTATCAGGTCTGTGGGCAGCACACGGCAGGACAATGGGATTCCACAAGGTACTAACACACTCTACCCACTTYCCTTGACACACCAGTGCACAGCCACCCTGGCCCAGGTTATGGCAGTATCTCAGGCTCCCATCCTTCTCAACATGATGCTGATAAAACCAGCACGTGTGCAGGTCACCCAGACTGGTAAACTTGGGCTTACACTGCCTGCAGAGCCAGGGCTGAGAGACTTCCAGGACCCTGAAAGCAGCTGCCCACTGGTGTTTTAGCCTAATTCCTCCAAAAGCCATGGGAAAACAGGATGCACAGGCACAAAACAACACCATGTGACTCCCACACCTACGAGTCCAGGTAAGGCTGTACCACAAACCAAGCTCTTGGAAGCCATGGGAAGCCCATGGGGTGCTACTTGCCTGCACAGCTTCCCAATGCAGTTATTATTCCAAAGTTAAAACAATCCCATGGAGGACTTGCTAACTGCTCTTTGGTCAACTTTGCAGGTTCTAAACCCATTTATYCTTCACAACCAGTTTTAAGGGACATGGCTCTGCCCTCTTCAGGCAGTTCCGTGGCTCTGTCCACTGTGTGGAAAATGATCCATCTTTCAGAGCTGTATTTGACAGAGCTGATCCACAGTCCTTGTTAGGCTTAGGGAAAACTACTTGAAAGGCTGCACAAAAGGTTTTTCACCCCAGGTCTTTCCTCAAGAAGCCTCATCCTGAATCAGAGATGGCAGAGTGGGGCACATTCCCARGCTGGGAACAACAAAGAGAAACAGAGGGTGAGAACCAGCTGAGTGAGAACCAGAGGCCATGGACTCCAGTTTACTGCACTGGTTAGGTCTGGTAACCATTCAGCTGCAAAGCCAGATCCAACACAGGCTGTAATCCACAGCTTTAAAAGCTGGATGGACAGATTAACAAATACAAAAAAGGTTTTGTCCAGGAGCAAGGAGCCAGCTGAGCCTCTGGACCCACCTGACCCAGGGCTACTGGCTCAGATTCTACCAGCCTGGAAGGACAGCCTTGCAGTCACCCCCAAACAGGAACACCTGTTACTAATTCAGCTGCATTTTTTCCAACTCTGTTCAGAACATTGGTTTTCTAATAAATAAATAAATACCAGGGTTTGAAGAACTGTGGTTGCTGCTGAGCAGCTTTGTTCACTGAACASAGCAGAAAGCACGAGCAGCTCCAGCTGAGCCAGGAAGTGCTGCCAGGACAGCAGAGCTCACCTGCCAACATGCTAACAACCGACAAGAGGATCTTCTCCACRCTCTGCACCGGACTCCACCGCTCCGCGCTGCTCTCATATCCCATGGGATCATCCCCAGGAGCGTGAAGGATGGAAATGCAGACTCTCCCATCTGGGTAAACTGCACAAAAGGTACAGAGGWTTGGTTGTTACTCAGTGGAAATGCTCAGCACCTCCAGATCAGCCTCGAAACTCGGCTTTTCTATGATTAAAACTAAATGCAGGTTTAAATTTCCTCTTTAGGCCAGAAGACACAAAATGTGAAAGACAAAATTCTAGGAAAAATCTTCTTTAAGYGAATCATTCCCCAACAGAAACCTGCTGGGAGCACTAGTGTCATTTAATAATCAATGACAGGCTTCGTGGGAAAAATGAAAGATGYAGCCTGGTGCAATAAGGCAAGGATTTATGCACAGACACAGCTCCAAGCAGGTAACCAGTCCTACTTAAACRGAAATGAATGCACTGAATGCACACTGGAGTCCTCCACTGGACTGGGAGAATGAAATGAATTACACAAAGGAGGGAAAAGTGTTATTTGAGGTATGTCATAAACATATGAAAAAATAAAGTGTTATGTTAAATATATTATGAACCATAGACCTGATCTTATTTTGAACATTACTGAGTTGCAACCAGAAGAATTCCCACTACTTTTTTTTTTCATTTTGTTTAAAGCTCAGCTGCATTAAAGCACCTGGAAACAAGGAAACCTATGAATTAAGGATCCAGGTGCTTCCCCTCCCACCTTTAGCATAAGCAGTGTGTCAGGAACAGTGCAAGTTGTCTTCAGAAAGACTGGACTCTACTGACTTGGTGATGAAAGCAAAAAAAAGGTTGAAGAGGCAACACAAAGAGAAAACATGGCCTAATTCTGCAGCTTCCTGAGGAATGGCAACTTCAGCACCATCATTTCAGGGCTTCTATTCCTCAGGTGACCAAATCCGTGCCATTGCCAGGAAAGCAAGACAAAACAAAGTAGGACTGGCTGCTGGCAGCAGCTGTGCTTGTTTCCAGTTCCTTCCATTCACCCAAGCATGTAAGCACTGTGCAGGACTTCTATTTCCAGCCCTTCCTGCAGCTCCAGGTGGGGACCGGAGCTGGAAGAGGTGAAAACAGCAGGTGCTGACTCAGCACTTCTTGCAAGTCAGGAACCCACTGGTAGGAGCATTTCCCTGGTGAATGAGTCTCCTGTTTCTGTGCAGAGCCTCATCTAAAACAGCTGGAACACAGAGGCACAGCCACTGACATCAAAGGCTGACTCCAGGAAGATGTATGGATTTTCTCCCCTCTGCTCAGGTGAGACCCACCTCTGTCCAGCTGTGGGGCCCCCAACCTGAGGATGTGGAGCTGTTGGAACAAGTCCAGAGGAGGCCACAGAGGCTCTGGAAATGGGCTGGGAGAGCTGGGAGTGTTCAGCCTGGAGAAGAGAAAGCTCCAGGGAGACTTTAGAGCTCTTTCCAGTGCCTAACAGGGCTCCAAGAGAGCTGGAGAGGGACTATTGGACAAGGAGCAATGGCTGTACACTGCCAAAGGGCAGGAATAGATGGGATACTGGGAAAGAATTGTTCTCTCAGGGGGTGGTGGGGCCCTGGCACAGGGTGTCCAGAGAAGCTGTGGCTGCCCCTGGGTCCCTGGCAGTGTCCAAGTCAGGTTGGATAGGGCTGGGAGCAGCCTGGGATACAGAAAGGTGACTCTGCCTGTGGCAGGGAGTAGAACAAGATGGGTTTTATTGTCCCTTCCAACAATCCCTCCCAAACCACCTCTAAACACATGATCTCCCCACCTTGCCCAGTGCTAATGCAAGCAATGCCATTAATCACTACTTTGAAGTTTTTTTCACCAGAGCACCCAAGAAGGTAATTTTAATTCAAGAGAAGACAGTTCTGTGGTTTCTCAATTCCCCCTTCACATAACATGAACTGCAAAGATGAGGGAACACACCAGACTTTTAAAACATTTTCTATGAGATTTCTCACAGGGAGAAGAATAAAAAGAACAGCCCAGAGAGCCTTTCTGAGTAGAACCAGCCCATCACCACCCCAGCTGAGAAGAAAGGTTCAAGTGTCTACTTCAGGTGATCTCAGCTTTAGATGAAGGAGACTCCAAATCACAGGACTTTGAAGAGCTGAGATGACCATCCAGTATGCTCTAATCACCCCATGGATGAAATACCCATGTGTAAAGCCACTCTTCAACAAAAGAGTCAGGCAGTCAGTGCTTCTGCACACCCCACTCCTCCTGGCAGTGCTGCACACAACACAGCTGTGAGCACTGAACCTCAAGCCAAGGCCACAGCTGGAGCTGCAGGGACATGGATTTGCTCACGRAGGCCAGTCCTGGCAACAAGTTTGGGTGAATTAGTCCAGCTGSAGCGAGGTGCTGACATGGCTGCACTGCTTCCAAGAGCCCAATGCTGCCCTGCTGTGGAGCTCAGAGCTTCAGAGGTGATGCCACACTGCTTTGGGCATGTCCACACAGTTCTGTGCTGTGACATGCAGGTGTGACTTCCACAGGACAATTGTGAATTAAATGTGGATTAAATGGGCAAGAACCTGGTGAGTGGTGGTTCCAGAAGGGAATAACAGAGAAACTTCAATGAATTGCAGAATTCCTTGTATATAGGATGAAATAAATCGATTCCCAGCTGAGATTACAACCAGTGTTTTCCAGCACAGGAGAGGAAGCACCAGGCAGCATAGCAATTGCATTTTCCTGCTCTTGAGAGTCAGCCTGAACACAGATCCAGCCCTTCAAACCTSGGTAGTAATAAACAACCTTTGCACACTGCATGCTGATTCAGCAGATGTCAAAAGCAATGATTTCACACACAATTCCAAGGCTGATTCCAGAAWGTAGAGGCCCAGGCTGCAAATAGGGGCTTTAAAGTTTTTTTCATGTCCAAAGCTCAGACTCATCAGTGCAATTACACCCACTGAAGAGTCTTCAGATAATACTGTCACCAACATAGATTCATTAAGGYTGGAAAAGATCTCTATGGTCCTGAAGTTCAACACAAATCAGTATTGCAGAGCAAAGGTCAGTGAAGTCTTGATAATRAACACCTGCAAAAGTGTTGTCTGCTTGGACAGAGCACTCTGTATTTCAGAGAGATCCCTCAGAAATGCTAAACCATCCTGTGATTTCACAGGACAAAAACCATGCTGCCTAATAAAGCTGCACCCACGAACAACTTTTCACTCATTAAAATAATACCAAAATACCTAAATATGAGCCAWAGGGCAAGACTGGGTTCATGGTGTGTTTGGACAAAGCTCYCAGGCACATGGTGGGAATCCTGGGGTGTCCTGCATAGGGCCAAGAGTTGAACASTGTGATCCTGAAGGGTCCCTCCAAACTCAGCATATTCTATGATTCTGTGACTGGAAAAAAGCCTGTATTAAYTCACTAAGTCTCACATCCTGTACAGAAGATTTAAAGGCACAGAATTTGCTGGAAACCTTACTGGACTGTTTATGAGCAAAAGGCTTRTGAGGAATGATGAAGAATAAAGTGAAAAGGATCCTAAGACAGAGCAAAACTGCTGGTCAGCTGAATGCTCACTCTGCATGCTCAAGGTTGGAAAGGGGGAGAACCACCCTTGGGAAGGCTGCCAGCTCTTCTGGAGCTGCAAAAGTTTCTTTTCAAGCTGCACAAGCAACCCATCTGCTGCATCAGACTCACTGTTGGGATGGAACATCTCGCACGTGAACCTCATCTTCGGAGGGCTCAGTGGGTAATCGAGCGGGAAACTCAGGATAGCAGGGAAAACCCCATACTCGAAACACGTGTCCTCAGGACCCCTAGAAACAGATAAAATGTTATTTATCRRTGTTTTAAACAGCTCTTTCACCAAYGTTGTTGTCTAATGAGACATGTCAGGCTTGGGTGTATCAGCTGCTCCAGGAAACAAAGGGTTAAGGCGCTTTTACCCCACACCTCATAAAGTTAAATCCAAATATGAGGCTTGGGAGGCAAGGGGGAAATCAAAGCTTGCACACTAAATTACTAGGAAGGTCACAACACTGTTTAATTAGCAGGGTGTGTCTGGATATAATTGGAGTATCTGGCTCCAAGGCATGTTCCGGGATTTGAGTGTCTGCACGTCAAGAGAAAGCAGAGGCAGGTGTGGGACTCCTGTGCCTTTGAAGATACTGTTATGCTCTACAAGACAGAGATGTCAAATGCTGGAGCTCAAAATTAATTTATAAACCCCACAGAGATCCCAACTGCCAGTATCGAGCACAACCACACAAACACTTATCACTGTCTGATGCTGCAAAGGTTTGGAAAAATAAAAACACAGCTCAGAGATTGTTATTGTCAGATGAGATGAAGGACAACAGTGTGTCTTTGCAGACTTCAGGTATTCAGCTTGCCCTCCCTCGAGTGCAGGTGGAGAACAAATGGCTTCATCAGGGTTCTTGTAGAAACATTTCCTTATTGTGTTCASAATCTAGTTCAAAGTGCAATTGAGTTGAGAACATAAAGACAACTATGTCACCCTGCCTACATAGAACACTTGTGGAAAGTGAGCAAAAAACAAGTTTATTAGCTATGATTTATTCAAACTTGATGAACCATCTGGAAGTTGTAACACAAACATGATTTCCCTTGATTGGAAAGATGATGAGAAAAGCTTCAGCGCTGAAAATCGTAGCCAAGGAAACCTCATGTATTTAGTAAAAAACCMTTCAAACAAAGGTTCCACTGTCTGGAAATAAGGTTTAGGAATACATTCATGCCTCCTCCTCCCAAGCCACATTGTCCATGCCAGAAAGAACAGTAAAACTGGAGAGCGGCAAATCCTAAAGCCCTGGAAGACTTGCTCTCTCAGACTTTGGGATTCAAAAGACTTGGCTGGTAGATAAACACAAGAAYTATGTGATTTAAACATGAATATTGACGCTGGCAGGTAAGGTAAGAGAAATGCCTCAGCGTTCTRCAAGAATGAAAGCTAAACCATCTCAACCACTTTGTTCCTTTTTTGGCCTTTCCCCTAAATTTAGKCGGGATTCAATTCACATCTGAGAGTAAACTGAATGCATTTTTTCATGACCATTTTAATTCCAGCTGCATTTTAAAGGCTTATTGTTGAACTTCTGAGAGTATGTACATACAGGCATTGAAAAGCTGGTGGGTGTCCATGTTCTGTTTTGAGAGCAAACCCACAGCCTTAAGGCTCTTCTGTCAAATGCACTCAACCCAACATACTCCATTTTAGGCTCTGTATTATGTGAGCAAAATGCTTTTGTTTTAGCCACTCAGCACTGCCAGGATCAACTTCAAAGAAATTATTAAAGYTAATCCAAGACAGCATTTGCAACTACAAAACACTCAACATTTGAATTTGACAGCATCACTTTGAGCTCAAAAAGGACATTGGCGGGGCCAGGGAGGTAAGAGCGTGGCAGCTTCTGCAATCACATCCCTGCTCTGCAGTCATTCCAAAGCTGACAGAAGGCAAAGCATGAAAATGAGCAGCTCTGACCTCCAGGAGATGGCTGTTACTCAGACAAGGGGCAGAAAAGGGTGGTGGGTATCTGACAAATAGGAGAGAGGAATATTTTGATGAGGACAGCCAAGAGGAGTTGTTTACTTTGGAGAAAAGGTAGCTCAGGGGGGACCTTCTCCTACAACTCCATGACAGGAGGGTGAAACCAGGTGGGGGTCAGGCTCTGCTTCCAGAGAACAACTCAAGAGAAAATGGCCTCAAGTTGCACCAGGGGAGGTTTAAATTGGATATTAGGAAAAATTTCTCCCTGAAAAGGTTGTGCAGYTTTGGCACAGGCTGCCCAGGGCAGTGGTGGAGTCACCATCCCTGACAGCACTCAAAAAACATGTGGATGTGGAACYTGGGGACATGTTTAGTCATGGATTTGGCAGTGCTTGGGGAATGGTTGGATTTGATGGTCTTAGAGGTCTTTTCCAACCTTAATTCTATAGTCTAATTCTATAATCACAGCTTCACAAACATTTGCAAATGGCTTATTTGTAAAAATATGCTGGAAAAAGACCAAACCTCACAATCATCAGATGCCCAAAAGGGGAWTGGAAACAAAAGTCATAAGCCTAATTATAGATCTAATTACCTTTCTAGACAGCTTTGTGATAAGTTGACTTCAATTTACACTGTTTAGTTTTCAAGCAATCTTAAAGCTAATAAAGTTCTTAACCATCACGTGCTTTTGTGTCTTTTGGGGATAAACTTTAATAGCAGCACACACTTGCACATRCCAACCAAAGAGGGCAAAACTTGGCCTTGAAATGTTAAATCCATGAACACAACAGAGCCTGAAGAACCTCACACAGCATTAATGAATAGAGCAACACAAGGCAAACCCCCCCAAAATGGTGTTGCAAAGATTTGGCTTTCAAAAATACTCCCCACCTCCGCTCTTCAGAATGGTCTCCACGTGGTATTTTTGGTTCTGTGTCTATTACACTCGTTTTGGAAGTGTAAAATATGTTCCCTCATTTAGACATGCCAATACAGCCTTAACATTTATATGTTTCACATTCCTCCAGYATTGCTGCTGCAGGCAAGAACACTGGAAATACAAATTATTATTTCCATTATTTAAAAAYGCATTCTTTTACCTCCAAGCCAAGCTCTTACATCAATCTGTGTAACATTACCCAGCCTACCTCTGAACTGATAAATGAGAGATATGTTTTCTCTCTTAGGTCTCTTTTTTTTTTTAAGTTATGTGTCATTATATGTGCTCTAGCTTTATATAAATTGGGTGAAGGAAAAAAAAAATTCTGTTATTTTCACAATTATGTTACTTACCTTTTGCACCTCATCTTTCTAAAAATTTGTAGGTAGCATTTTCTCATCTACAYGCCTCATTCCCTGAATCTCACACAGCACATTTGAGATTACAAAACACTGGAGATCACCACAGCTAAATACAAACAAGTCATGTAGCTTGCTTTCCAAAGGTATTGCAAACACTGCTACTAACAAGGTTTGTAAAGAGATAAAAGTAACCAAATGTGTTTAGAGTAAACATGTTTCTATTGTATCACAGCTTCAAAACTGAGCAGATCTTAAAATACAACTTTACTATGACACACACACAATATAGAAACCAAAATTAAAGCACCTCCGCCTCTCATTTTACGCTGACAAAGACCCAAAGCTCAACACTCAGCAYTTTAAAGGGCTTTCAAGTCAGCTAGCAGCTCCTCTGCTCTTTAAGGATGTGATGGGAAACATCAGAAAAGGTATTTTCTAGGCAATTCAGAAGAACTTCTGAGTGTCCCTCACGAAAGCTCCACACWGCCACACCACCTCTGCTATGAAAAAGTACCAACAGGCAGGAATTTCCTTCCTTATTCCAAGAAGTACATTAAACCCTCTGGGATTTGCACACTCCCAGCAATCACAGCTGYCTGACCTGACATCTGGCCCATTACAAAGCACATGTGCTGACTGCCTCTCACAGAAAGTATAAAGACCCTGCAGCCAAAATCTTTGGTGTCAGCCAACAAAACAACCTATTTCCACGTGAACTCTTTATTTTCAGGGGAATGAGCTACCAGGAAGCGCAACCTGTTATCCCAGGAAAAATCACTGTACATAAGCAGAGGCATTTGCCAASTCTTCCCATCAAGGAGCAAACAAGCAGTGGTAATCCAAACCTCCACTCAGCAAGGTCTAAAATAACTCAGAGGTTCTTATTTGGTGTGCAGCAGAATCACCCACAAAGCTGGCTTGGGTGCAACAGGGAATTTGCTACAGCTCACCACGCTTTGGTATTGGTTGCATGCCCGAGCCCAAAGGACAGAAATCTTGCTTTTCATCCCTAGACAACATATTCCAAGCAAACTGAGCTAGGAAAACACTGCCACCCACGCCAGCTGAGAATCTCACCAGTCAGCACTGGTGGTTGCAGGGAAAACCTGCCCAGATCCCAGTGGGCACGGAGCGAGTGGGGCCACAGCCATTGCCTGCTGTCCCCAGGCTCCTCCAGGACAACTCAGCCCTGGCTGAAGGAAAGGAAATCATCAATTCTTACCAAAGGAATCCTGAAACACAGAGCCAGGATCTACTGCAACAACAGACTACCAGCTTTGAGGTGGACTTAGTGGTTTGGAACTTCTTCATGTTTTAACTGTGCAGTATTTGCATAAATTGTCAGATGGGAGTGACAACCATCTTTTTTCCTCTCCTCTACCATTTTTGAACCTTATTTTGTGAAAATCACCAGTTATTCCATGTACTTRAAGTTCCCAAAGAAGGTACATCATGAGTAAGAGTACAAGCAAGAAATAAGGCAACTTGTAAGATGCTGGGCAAAAAGATTTTGTCTTTTCGTGGCAAATTTTGCTACCAATAACCATATCCATCAGTTGGGAAGTGAAGAGAGAACACAGCTTTGTAAAGGAGTCTTCATCACCCCCAAAACACAGCAGGTCATGATCAGAGCTATTCACCAACAGAAGAGTGAATCTCTTTCTAACAAAACCACTGCATGCCATTCTTGACAATATCAACCGATTCACAAAGTGTAAAGATCTTCAAAAGAATTTTTATTTAAATTTGAATACTTTTTTTGAGCAAAACCTTTCAATTTTCTTGAAAAAAATTGAACAGTAAATAAACTAATTTTGGACATTGATTTTTTTCTCCTGTCACTAATAATGTGTGTATTTTGCTCCATTTAAAACCTGTCCTGCATTTGCAGTTAGGCACTGTTCCAACAGGTCTGTGATCTACAAGCAACTGTTTGTTTCCTACAGCATTTGTAAATGTAACATATATCCAAGGGAGCCCAAATGAGGATTCCTGACAAATCTGCAATCTTATTATTATGACACCTGTACAAAAAGTTATCACAGCAAATGTACACAACACCAATGCTGCCTCTRTCACCCTGTTTAAAGTCCAAATATAACTCCCAGCTTGGATCAGAGGAGTTCCCAGCCCAAGGCAGGCCAGTGCTGATGTCATACAGAACTGACAGGGCTTTTATAACATTCTTGCTCTTCTAGAAGCTAATCACAGCAACTGCTGAATTCAGACACCAAACAGTTTGAACTCACATGATCAGGGCTTCCCATTCGAAGAAGTTCTCTTCATTCATGGGACCTGTGAAATAAAACAGAACCATGCTCAGTGCTGCCTGAACGCAAGGTCACAGCTCCAGAGTGCACAAACCCTGCTCGGCTCCTCACCTGCCACAATCCCTTCTGGTGGGTTCAGGGTCAGCTCTGTGAAAACACAAACACAAGAAGATTGAGGTGACGTGTGACCCCAAGCATTTCAGGGGGTATTGGGGTGTCATGGCTTAGCACAGGGGTCCCACCASCATTGCTTAATGCAGGACAGTTTTCTAGACAGAATTATTTGGCACTTTGGGGTTTTTCAGGCTCCCAGAACTAGTCTTGGAATMACAGAATTGTTTAGRTAATCATCAGGATTAYCAAATTATCTCCAGGATCATCAAATCCCCCATCTTCACAGACGCACTAATTTAAAACTGAGAAGGAACACAAAAACTATCTCCACAAAGCTTGGGAAACATTCTTCTCTTGCACCTCTGTGACATTGGCTGGAYACCATTACAGCCTGAAATTTGTATTCCTATAACCTCTCTGCACCCATTCAGGTTTGATGCACCTCAGTGTAAAACTCAGAACAACACAAAAACAGAAGATGCAGTCACTGAGAGTTTTGACAAGCAGCTCTGTTCCCTAACATCAATCCAACTCGCCATGCATGGCCTGGAAAACAGGAGTAAAAAAAAAACAGCAATAAAACAGCCATAGCTGCACACTGTGAGCTTGGATGCATCAATCCTCACTTTTTCTAGAAAACTGATACAATTCCAAATTTGGGAAATAACTTTCAGCATCAGCCCTTTATTTCAAGCTGATGAAGACCACTACACCTTATGCTGGTAAAGTAACAACCACATTTCCTCCTATCTAGTGGAATGACCATCAGCTTCTAGTTTCTGATGTTCTGCAGGGAGGAAGCAGCAGCTGAGGCACAGATCAGCCACAAACAGGCAGCCAGAGGGTCAGCAGTCCTGGGGGCTCAACAGCAGCCCCAAGGCTCTGAGWGAGCCATGTGGCAGCCACTGGAATTGGTGACAGGAGGCGACACTCCCAAAACTGCTTCTCCAATTTCCTAACCAACAGCCTTGGGGACACCAGTGGCCACAAGAACTGCCACACACACTGCCACGCAGGAAAACAAGCAGGAACACCGATCCATGGAACATGTGAAGTTACAAAACAATAAATGAGACACTTCACCTAATTTCTGTTTAGGCTATGGGTGAAAATAGTGCTGCACAGAACAGATTTCTGTCCTGCAATAGCTCCTTTACTGCAGGATTAAAAGTCGATGCTGAGATGCATTGYCAGGAGAGATCATGAAACTCTTCTGTTTGCCCTTAACCTTGGCACAGCCCTCTCTGAAGTACCAAAGCCCAGTAGCAGATTGAAAMTCAGCCTTGTGGTTTTCCACAATGTCCTGGCATTCCATGGCAGGTTTTTCCAGCTTCACAGTGAGTCTCCAACAGCTTTTCTTGCTGACGTTTTTACACAGAAAGAGCGAGACGTCAAACACAGGAGCTCCTGGAATCATTTTGCTCCATCTTGTGGCTCTCTCTAAGAAGAAAAGCCCTCTGATGTTTCCCACGATTTCCCTGGAAAAGCTGGCAGCAGTCCCTGTGTATTCTCTGCGGTGTGCAGCCCCACAGAAGTGTGTCATTTAGCACTCCATCCCAAGGAGAACAGGGCCAATGGGAAAAAACAGCCAAAGCCCACAGAGCAAAGGGTCTCTGTGAGGACAGAGGCTTAATTCTCCACTTGCAGTGCTGGAATAAAGTAATGCCTGCTTCTGAATACTACACTTGTGTTAAGGATTTTTATTCTGGATTTTCGGTGACATTCCTACAGAACAAATGCATGAGCAGCAACACTCTATAAAGGAGTTTGGAAAGGTGGAAGGATGAGCCATTAATTTGGAAAAACGGATAAATCAGCAAACTAGGAAAGGAATCAAGTTTGAAAAAGGAAAAGTGGAAGGCAGGAAAAGTCTCTAGTAAGTCTTGCTTGTAAGCCTGAAACAGAGYTGACACTAGAGAAGTGTGATGCTTCTATTAGGAATTCAGGGCAGATTCGCTGCTCACACAGTCAAGGCCTTCCTTTTCATTTCATTGCTCTTTGTAGAGTCATTATCAACCAATTACCCCTTGGAAATCGTTCTCAGGAGAACAGAAAACACATATTCTTGTTAAAGCACTAAAGAGACTGAAAAGATCATCCTTAAAAGAGAAGTTCAGCAGTATGTTTCCTAAAAACTGCAGCCATTTAACAAACCTCCAAGGGGAGTAAAAGCCCAGCACTCAGGAATTATTATGGGCACAYGTTCACTGCATTACCTGACAGCATCTGGACTGAGATGCTTGAAAACAGTTTTCTTCTGACTCCACACAACCCTCTCAAGCTGTAAGGATGGAACCCACTGAAGCCTGGTTCAGAAGGTTTATTATTTCTGTGACAACCCAAATTTCACAATTAGCGTAAATCTCTTATTTTCAACCTGAAAGCACTTCCAAATAAATATGTTGGCATTACAACCCACTGCTCTGTTGCCTGTTTGTACCAGGAAGGAAATAACAGTGCATACAATTCTCAGGTCTCCAGAGATTTAATTCTTCCAGAGTAACCCATTTTAGGTTTGAACTTTCAGCCAGCCTAAGACATCTTCAAGATCTTGCATCAAGAAACAGCAAACACAGAAAAACAAGGTTTGCATCTCTTAACTCTCACAAAAATAAGCTGCTACTGAGAGATTTATGTCAGGCCTTAATTCTAACATCTAGAATTAACCACAGACATATGCTGTAATAAAAACTATGCCTTTTTTTATACCTAATTTTTTGAAAGGTTTAGCCAAACTAGTTCTGCAGAGTAGATAATAAATCTGAAACAGCAAAAAGTCAAACATGCAAACATTTAAATGAAGACAAAAAACCCAATCCACAGCTACCTCCCCTTCCTTCTTCAAAAAGAAAGCAAGCCAGTGCAATTTCGCAGCTTCTCCCAAAATGCAGTAATATAGTTGGGCTCCAACAGGTGGAAATGCCTCACAATATCAAGCAGTTTTCACAGAAGGCAATGATAAACCTTTAAATGAAGATTAAAACATGTGTGCGYACATGCACAGAGAAAATCGAAGACAAAAACTGAAAAAGAAAAAAAAAGGAAAGACTTCTTACTAGAAGTCTGGTAAGGAAAATACACCCACCAGCAAGGCACTGACTGGCAAAMACCCCTGTCACGACCAGAAGTAACTGAAGGGAAGAGAGAGAGAAGAGGGAAAGTAAAGAAAAAAGATTGTGTCCACAAATTTGTAYGTAACAAATTCAAGATTTCATCCAAGGTGGGCAGTCAGGAGGGGGGCACTGAAAGCCTTTTTCAGGTCCTCATTCTCCCAGGGCCTGGCTGCACCCACGTCCACACCAGCAACACACATCATCAGGACACTGAGCTGAACCTTGGGCTCCAGCCCAGTCCCAAGGTAGGACTTGCCCTTTCTCTGCAAAAAGAGGCAGCAGAAGTACCTATAAAACCAGGAGCTATTTAGATTTTTCCAAAAATACAGATTTTTGCTGAAAATCTCAGCAAAGCTAAGGACTTCTGAAGAGTTACAACCGTCAGTCTTCAGTGAAACACCAGGGAAAGGTTGTAAGTCAGGCTTGATTCTGGGTTTTGCAGCAAGGTTTGATGCGCTAAAGGAAAGTAACAAACCTGGACATACAGCAGAGGGGAATCCACAGACACCAAAATGTCTGGYTCACTGCACTGCTGCAATTTGGGTTTCCAGAAAGCACTGTGCAATTCACCACTGCAAGTTACATTCTTTTTTTTAACAATACTGTGTTTTATTGGATGTGGGAAAAGTGTTTGTAAAGGCAGATCACAGACAAAACGTTATCTCAGTTTGTGACTAGAGTTACCCTGGAAAACTAGGCCGAGAAGATTCCCCTYGTGTCTGCCTGTGGCATTAAGTCAAAACCTTTCTGATGTCATTTAGTATCGTTTTTCCTAAAGATTTCATTCATACAAGACACTCCAGTAARCTCTCTGAGCTCCTCACCAACAAAGGATCAAAAATGCTTTTTTGAAGCTTAGGGGATTGATATGAGAGSACAGAAGCAGAGCCAAGCCTTTCAGTGGCTGTTTTTCAGGTCACTGCTTCTGGATTACAAGGGGAAAATGCAGATTTCTAGGACACACACCGTCAGCACAAGCTTTACCCACACCAGCTGTCAGTGGTGAGGGGCCCTGGCCCTACAAACACCTGCCTGACAGCTCAGCACAGAGACCTGGGCTCTGYAGAGCAGCCTGAGAACAGGCACAGTGTTGGCAGGAAATGTGTGTCTATAAATACTCTCTTTCACACAGGCTGGAGTCTTCCACCAAATGATGACACACACAAACAACTCCCCTTCCCTGGACAGCCTGGGGAGCAGAGTAAGTGACCTTCCCTGGGGCAGAAGGCCAGTTCTTACAGTCCAGCTCCCTCTGACCCCACCAAACACTTCTTTTCTCCATTCTACTTCCTTGCTGTAAATAAAAGTCAGAGCATCAAAAACCAAAACACCTAGGTAAACAAACAAATATTTCTTGCCAACCAAGGGCACCTTTGAACACCTCTCAAGCTCACCAGGGAGCAGATGATCCATCCCAAGAGATCAGGGACCCACCCACTGCAGCAGGTCTCTGCTCCCCGTGGTGGGAYTGGTGAGGATCACTGCTCACCACCCACTGCACTCACATCTCACACTGATTTTTAAACAAACAAGTCTGCCTCCTTGATTACTAAATTCGGGTTTAAATCCTCTTGCTAACCACACTGTTTCCATTAAGGACTTCACAGAGTTACAGAATTGTTTGGACTGAAAGAGACTTTAAAGCTCATCTCATTCCACCCCCTGCCWCGGACAGGGACACCTTCCACTAGCCCAGCCTGCTCCAAGYCCCGTCCARCCTGGTCTTGGACACATCCGGGAATGGGGCAGCCACAACCAGAAGGTATCTGTCCTGTCAAACACCTACAATTATTTTTGATGTTACAGAGATTTCCATTCCGGTATTGTGTTCCATCTAGAATATTTAACAGAGAAAAACATCAAAATAACTGGCCCCTTGCCCAGGGCTCCCAGCCTCCCCCTTGACTAAGCTTCTGGAGCCACGGAACCCCAAAGGTGTCACCCGCACATCGCCCTTCCCTCCGTGTCCCAGCGGGAGGGTTCCGGGCAGGACCCYCTTCCCACAGGCCGGCGGTGCCCCGAGTGCTCCCGGTGACCCTCACCCCGCCCCGGGAGGCTGTGTATGGACGCAGAGAGGGCCCCGCAGCCGGCGTTGGGGGAAACAGCGGCCGGCGGGCACGGGGAGTTGCCCCGGGAGCCGGGAGGGGGCCCGCGGCCTGGTCTGCCCCGCGRCCATCACCGCCCCGCCCGGCCCGCGGGCCTYCTCGGGCTTTCGGAGCGATTCCGCCAGGAAGGCGGCGCGGGGGACCCCGGGGAGCGCGACTCACGCTTGTACTCGGCCATGAGCCGCTTCAGCGCCGTCCCCGCCATGGCGCGGCCCCGCCGCCGCTTCCGGGTGCGCGGCTAGAGCGGCCGCCTGCTGGGAGGGGTRGAGGGCGGCGCTCTATGCCGCCTGCTTCGCCTCTATGGTACYGCCCAGTCCTCCAGCCGGCAAACGAGGCGAGAGCGCCCCGGGAATTGGCGCTCCCAGGGGTGATAGTGTGGGAAACGACGGGAACACGGCAGCTGCTCCGCCACCGTGCGGAGAGGAGAGAGGGGAACACGCAAAATGCTGTGTTGTGCGGCAAAATGCCCCACGGAGCGGGGGTTGTGCGGTTTGTAGCGGGGCGCGCCCGTTGATTCCCTGGAGCGGACCTGCCTTTCCTGCCAGGATGGGCCGCACAGAGGCAGGACCCCAGACCCAAACGGCATTTACTGTGTGCAACAGCAAAGGGCGGCACGGGAATGTGTAAATCTGGGAACGGACAAGGGGAACCTATCCCGCCCCAGCTCACCAAGAACATGGAAAATGAAATAGGGGCCTTTCCAGTGAGATTTCAGCAAGCAGGAGCATAGCTAACGTGAACAAATGGAAAGGGAACTAGCTGATTGTGATTCCATGGAGCAGCAGCACAGCCTGAGTTGAAATTCCTCTGGAACAGGCTTCATGGAGCCCGAACCAACACACAAATCGTTAAACCTAAGCAAGGTTAGAGAGGCAGGAAAGGAGATTGTTATTATTATTTTGAAGACACCTGTCCTCACTTACTAGCTCTTCTGCACAGTTTGGTGACATTAAAAGGCATATTCCCCCTTAATTTTCCAAGTTTAGCCTCCAAAAAGAGGTRTTAAAAAGAAACCTGAGGCCATAGACTTCCAGTACCCACAGAGAAAGAGTCCCAGCTAAGCGAGCAGGAGAAAGGGACAGATGCTGYCCAGCCCTCAGCAACAGCTGGAATTTCAGTGATGGGATTTTTGTAAGCTTGCACAACAAAAAAAAAAAACAAAGCTACTCTTATCACAAGCATTACGTTTTTGGACCAGGTGTGCTGCTGCCTCCAGTTCTTCAATAGTGCAGGACAAAAAAAGTCTCATTTCTGCATTAAAAAAGTAGATTTTGAGCAACTTTATAATTATATGAGAAAAACACATGTAAACCTGAAGTATTTAAACTCTACCCTAAACATTGTATTCTGTTCCAGCCCCATGTCAGCTGCCCAAGGGACTGACTGAATTTACAACATGAGCCAAAATCTTAAAACCAGTATCTCTGTTCCTTCTCTTGGATGCATCTTAAAAGGGGACTTTTACACTCAAATTGGCATGAAAAGACACTGAACTATTTACATAATCTCAGTTAAAACAGAGGGGCAAGACCAACCAGACCAACCAGAGGAATGAACACTCAAGTGTCCCAACACATGGTAGAATGCTCAGGCCACAGGTTTAAAGAAAGAAAAAAATTATAATAAAAACAATTAATTTTTTAAAAATGCTGACAGCAAAGTTTAAAGAAAGAAAAAAATTATAATAAAAACAATTAATTTTTTAAAAATGCTGACAGCAAAAAGACAACACACATGACTTATTGTGAATTTAAAATGGTTCAATTCAGACACAGCTCAATCCCTGCAGATACTGTTTGGACTTGTGCACGTAGAATGTCAAAGACAACAAGCAACTTTGGCAAAYTTCCTCTGAAGTTTCAAAGAAACCCGTGTGTGTGGTTGGCATGTTCATTTGCTCACTAATAAAACACCAAATCCAAGGACAGATGAGAGAGTAAGGTRTGATGAGGATCCTTAAATTCCTCTTCTCCAAAAGATGCTGTGTTTTAGCACCCTCCACCTGTCTGCTGCTGGTACGCTTCTATCGTGTCTTCGTGTTCCATCTCCAGCTGCAGGAGCAACACAGGAATTATTTTAATAATTTTTTAAAAATGAAAATTATAATACAGAAAATCTGAAAGATACATGGCAACAAAAGCTTGGTTCTCTGCTCCTATCCAGCAGCAGAGCACTTTAGGGATAACTTTAATTAACTAATGCATGAAACACTTTGTGTCAGTCATCCTGCACAAATTAGTTTAAACATGCTAAATTCACAGCAACTATTTTAGGGTCATTTTGACTTCAAGCCCCTTTGATCATCATTCAGACTTCAGAATATCTAYGTAGCAATTTGGAATAAGAGTGTTTTACATACCTGTGCAGGTGTGTCTGCTTCTTTAATTGGTTGTCCATCAAACAGGAACATAATCTGCCTCATTGAAAAGCCCTGCAAGTTCAAAGTTACTAACGTGAGATGCCATTCTTGTGTTTCTGAATCCAACCTAAGTATTCATGGATTTACTGTCAGAACACTTGTCAACAAAATTAACACTCAAAAGACAAGGGGGATGACAGAAGATAGATTTAGATTAGGTATTAGAAAAAGCCCTGTGAGGATGATGAGGCCTTGGCACAGGTTGCCCAGAGAAGCTGTGGCTGCTCCATCCCTGGAAATGTCCAAGGCCAGGTTAGATGGGGCTTGGAGCAACCTGGGATAGTGGAAAGTATCCCTGCCTATGGCAGAAGGTGGAATGAGATGGGCTTTAAATTCCCTTCTAATCCCAAATAATTCTGTGATTCTATGATTAAGATATAACAATAAGGACACTCAGTGTATTTGTCTTGMTGTCTACACACTGAGGAATGTTGAATGCTGGTAACTTTACAYTGCCCTTAAAACCTCAGTTAACACACGACTCAATCCTATCCTGACAATGTTTAATCACATGTAGAAGTCTTTATTCCCTGCAGGCAGCAGGAGACATAGGAAGGGAGSAGGAAAAAACCCAGGAGGAAGCTGTGGCATAGAAGAATTTATTTTGTGCTATTTTCCAAACAGAAAGTGCACTCAGAGTTGATGTGAAGTTTTTGGAGATGACAGGACTGAGAGCTGGTGAGTTGTCTCACAGCCAGGATGGAACTGGAGGAATTTTGGTAACTCTCACGGGACATCAGGGAACACCTGAGGAGGAAGAAGTAGCTTCTATTCACCGATGAGAGAACTCCACACCGAGGAGCTGCCAGCATCCCAGCTCCTCACTCTCGCACACAGCTGGATACCCTCACTCTGCCCACAAGCACGTTCCACGAGCCGGGCAGAGAAGCACCGAGGGTTCCACCAGCACGGGGATGTTTCCCTGAGAAGAGCGGTGCCGGCCGGGGTGGTGCTGCCCGCACCTACCTGTCGGCAGCAGTACGCCTTCATCAGCYTGCTCAGCGGGGTGTGCCGCTTTATTCGGAACTGCACCACGGAGCCGTCCTGCGCGGCAACTTTCAGGTCGATGTTACCGTTCTCCGYTTTCACGCTTTCCTAGATGGAAAACCGCAGGATGCGGCGGGCTCAGAGCCCGGCCGGGTGAGCCTCGGGCTGGACATCCCCCTCACGTCCWGCGGGACCTCGGCCGCACCGCAGCCGTGCCCCGAGAGGCGGAGTACCGGCTATTCCTCGTATCGGTCCCTCCCCACCCTCAGCCTCCTCCCGCTCCAATTCCTCCGACCCCTCCCTCTCCCTCCGGCCCCTCCTCTCCCTCCGGCTCCTCCCTCTCCTCGCCCCGCCCCACCTTGGGGTTCTCCTCCGACATGGCGGGGAGGGGAGGAGGGGGGGGGTAGCCTGGGGTCTCGTGCTGCGGCGCGAGACCAACGGGCAGGGGGCGTGGCCAACGGCCGGAGCGCGTGGCCAACCGCCAAGGGGCGTGGCGGGGCCGCGTGCAGGCGATTCCCCGCTGAGCCGCACGGGGGCGCTGTGTGACACCGCGGCGTGAGGGAGACGGCGGGAACGGCGTGAGGGAGGCAGCAGGGACTGCCCCGAAACAGCCCGAAGGCACCCCCTGAGCCCTGTCAGTGAGTTACGTGACAAAAAGCAGCAGTGCATGCCCAAAGAAAAAGTTCAAAGATCACGTGTAATGTTGAAGAATTCACTGATCATGACAAGGAGACACCMCTCAAAGACCAAAACAAGATTTCCACTATCAGGCGAATGCATGAAAATTGATTCTAGGAAAATGGTGTTTATGTTGTAGCATGATCAGGATGGAATAAATACTCTTTTGCGAAGTTTCACCACACATATCAAAGGAGATACACTTCCATGTGTCTGGTGCCCAT